>NC_088340.1:21422500-21675000 GCF_036884655.1 Musa acuminata AAA Group
AGAGAGTACTCCAAGAGAGTTTCTTCCAAAATATCATCAGTTTCTAAAGTCCTTTCTAAGCCCTAAACACCAAAATAAATACTAGTATATGAAATAACCCTTTATGCATAGGAAATTTCGAAATTAAGTATTTTACAACTACTAACCAACTCCTTTAATGTATTCCTTGGTCATGAAGAAAAGCACCTTGAAACAGCTTTAATTTTATGCAGGAAATATGTTGATGAGCTGTTATATTTGAGTGGGCTGAGTCAAAGATTATGAGCTAACATTGTTGGCTATAAAAAATATCATATCATTAGTAAGGTCCATATGAGCAGATTGTAACAAATTAGATACTCCCATGTTAATCTCCCCTGGTTGAAAAAGACTTGTCCTTAAGTCATTGTTTATTTCGTCAACATGATTATGAAAATGACTTAAATCAGCAACATTAAATATTGGGGACATTCCGTAATCTTATAACCATTTTTCTCAATTCTTTTAAGCACTTTGAATGGACCATCAGCATTTGATTTCAATTTTTCAAATTTGCTCGGTGGAAACCTCTCCTTCCTTAGATGAATTCAAACCAAATCACCAACATTAAACTCCATATATTTTCTGTGTTTATTGGCAGCTTCCATATACCTCTCATTTTGCTTTTCTATATTTATTTTTGTTGGGAAATCTTGGGGGCGACATCACATGTGCAGTGGAAGAAGAAAACAAAATCCCCGATTCCCAAAAAGATGTTCGTCGTCGTGCGAAGATTGGTGTGCAAAATCCGCGAAACTTAAAACTGCGTATAGAGTAGATTGTGTTACCTAGGGAGATCGTATATCCCTGTTTCCTTGCAGATCCTTAGGAGAGGGTGAAGGAGGTCAAGCGTCCTCCTCTCTAGCGGTGATCCACATAGTAGGGTTGCGACGACGCTCCTCAAAACTCCAGGCCTACTCTGAGGTGGAGAGGGAGAGGAGAATAGGAAAGACAAGCAAAAGCTCTAGCCTATAAGGCTCTGAATCCCTCCTATTTATAGAGGTCTCCTGTCAAACCCTAATAGGTCCTCCCCTAGTGGGTATTGGATCTGCATCCAATAAGACAAGGGCTCCATCGGATATCTCATATCCGAACCTCTACTCATCGCAATGCCTACCATATGTGTGTGACCCTCTAGGCCCAATATCGAGCTGGCCGTGAGTCATACCTGTCAAAACTCCTTCTAACTCAGTGAATTATTATCTCTGTAATAATTCACTTGACTCATTGACTACGGACGTACTAGGCCACTACGCCGTAGTCCCAAGACGATACAGGGGAATCCAATCCATTGGACCTGTATGTCCTCAGTTACCGTGAACCTATAGTCCCTCATCCCTCTAATATCCCAGAGACCGTATATCGAGCATGGTGCTGTCAGACCCATACGGTTTCTTCTCGAGTCTCGCTCTAATCGGATTCTCCCAGAGAACTCTTTCTCTCTCAACCCGAATGACCCTGGCTAGGGATTTGTCTGAGCAAGAACATATGGGATATTCCTCTCATGACGCCGAGAGTGGATGATCCTCTATCGACACTCAATAGCCCTCGTAAGGTTGACTACCACTCCCAATGACCAGTTGTACTAGATCTGGGACAGCCAAACCTATAAGTTTGGTATCAAAGAGTGGAGCACTCATACAGGACATCCTTGGTGTCTCAAGTCTAAGGACCAAATACACCACTAGGACTACCGAATCGCTGTCTAACAATAAGGCATCATCAACCATCCAGCATTCCGTAAGCGGATCAATCAGTGAACTCATTCTCCAATGAGCACCTATACTATATCCCTAGTGTCCCTACACGAGCAGCTATGAGACCAGCTACATCCATCATATGGACGGGTATACAGCACACCAGTCTGTCCAGTTATCACGATGTCCCTCTCGAGTAACCTATGACCGGGATTATTTAGGATCTGTGTTTAAAGGTGAATCGATCTCATTATCGTGATCTCATCACGATCCGATTCCCATTGCACAAATCCAAGGACATCACAATATATATATGCATATATGCAATAGTTATAAAGTGATATACACCAAAATATAATAAGCAAAAAGATTATGTATCAAGTCACATGTGCCATCACTCACATGATTGGCTTGCTAGGCACCTATGACTAGCAATCTCTCACTTAACCTAAAGCCAATCACCTATGTGTCTGATCCCCAGAAGACCCCTGTGACGCTCAAAGACAATCTGAGACAATGGCTTTGTTAGTGGATTTGCAATGTTACCTTCGGATGGTACTCTTTCCACTGCTACATCTCCTCGGGTTACGATCTCTCTGATAAGGTGGAACCTCCTCAGAACATGCTTAGATTTCTGATGAGACATAGGTTCCTTTGCTTGAGCAATCGCCCCGTTGTTGTCGTAATATAGGGAGATCGGCTCCTCGCTACCCGGCACGACTCCCAAATCTGTAATGAACTTCTTCAACCATACTCCCTCCTTTACTGTATCTGATGCAGCAATGTACTCCGCCTCTGTGGTCGAGTCAGTAGTAGTATCTTGCTTGGAACTCTTCCAGCACACTGCTCCTCCATTCAAGGTGTACACATACCCTGAATTCGACTTGTTATCATCGACATCAGACTGAAAACTTGAGTCTGTGTAGCCTTCAACCTTAAGGCTATTACCTCCATATACTAGTAAAAGATCCTTAGTCCTTCTCAAGTACTTAAGGATACACTTTACTGCTTTCCAATGCTCCAAGCCTGGATCCGCCTGATACCTGCTCGTGACACTCAAAGCATGCGCTATATCAAGCCTAGTACATAGCATGACATACATGATAGACCCTATTGCTGAGGCATAAGGTATCATATTCATGTTTGCCCTTTCTTCTGGAGTCTTTGGGGACATACTCGTAGAAAGCGATATCCCATGTCTCATCGGTATGAGACCTCTCTTGGAATTTTCCATGCCAAACCTTTTGACAATGGTTTCTATGTACCTGGACTGGGACAAGCTAAGCATCCTCTTGGATCTATCTCTATCGATTCTAATCCCCAAGATATAGGATGCTTCCCCTAAGTCCTTCATGGAGAAGTGTCTAGATAACCAAGCCTTTACCGTGGATAGCATTCCTACGTCGTTCCCAATGATGAGGATGTCATCCACATATAACACCAAAAAGGTGATAGCGCTCCCACTTACCTTCCTGTACACACAAGGCTCATCTTCGTTCTTAACGAAGTCATAAGATCTGATTACCTCATCAAATCTTATGTTTCAACTTCGGGAAGCTTGCTTTAGTCCATAAATGGATCTAAGCAACCTCCACACCTTATCTGGGCAGTTCTTGGACACGAATCCCTCAGGTTACATCATATACACCTCCTCCTCGAGGTTCCCATTGAGGAATGCGGTTTTCGCATCCATCTGCCAGATCTCATAATCATAGTGTGCTGCAATAGCCAATAGAATTCTGATGGATTTTAGCATTGCTACGGGTGAGAAGGTTTCGTCGTAGTCAACACCTTGCCTTTGACGATACCCCTTAGCCACTAGCCTTGCTTTATAGGTCTCTACCTTTCCATCTACTCCGATCTTTTTCTTAAAGATCCACTTGCAACCGATGGGTACAATACATTCGGGCGCATCAACTAGGTTCCAAACCTTGTTGGAGTACATAGAATCCATCTCAGAATTCATGGCTTCTTGCCACTTCTCGAAGTCTATACTCATAATAGCTTCCTCGTAGGTCTGAGGATCAATATCCTCAACATCCTCTCCTCTAATATGTCCCACATATCTCTCAAGAGGATGGGATACTCTATCAGACCTACATAAAGTTGAAAGTTGTGTATTAGGTACCTGAACAGACTCGGGCTGTAGAGTGGTGCTTGAGCTTGGTTCTCCAACCTCGCTCAACTCTATCATTCTCCCACTGTCTCCGCCATGAATGTATTCCTTCTCAAGGAACACTGCTCTCTTAGCTACAAAGACCTTTTGGTCCTCGAGATGATAGAAATAATACCCACAAGTTTCCTTGGGGTATCCCACAAATTTACATCGCTCTGTCCTTGATTCTAACTTATCGGGGTTGTGTCTTTTATCGTGAGTAGGACAGCCCCAAATCTTAACAACCTTAAGATCAGGCTTCTTCCCTTTTCATATCTCATATGGTGTAGACACTACCGACTTAGTTGGAACTCTGTTTAGAAGGTAAGCCACGGTCTCTAGGGCATATCCCTAGAATAAGATGGGTAGGTCAGCGAAACTCATCTTGGACTGTACCATATCTAATAGCGTACGATTCCTCCTTCTAGAGACACCATTGAGCTGAGGTGTATAAGGAGGTGTCCTTTGGGATAATATCCATGGTCCTTGAGGAACTGAGTAAACTCTGTACTTAAGTACTCACCTCCTCGATCTGATCGAAGAGTTTTGATACTCTTTCCAGTCTAGTTCTCCACCTCATTCTTATACTCTTTGAATTTCTTAAAAGCCTCGGACTTGTACTTCATTAAGTACACATATCCATACCTTGAGAAATCATCAGTAAATGTAATGAAGTAGGAGTAACCACCAATGGCATGAGTTGACATGGGTCCACATACATCACTATGTATGAGTTCCAATAGCTCAGTGGCTCTCTCTCCAGTTCCACTAAATGGAGAGTTGGTCAGTTTTCCATGAAGGCAAGGCTCGTAAGTTGCATATGACACATAGTCAAATGGATCTAGATATCCATCATTTAGCAACTTTTGAATCATTCCCTCATGGATATGACCTAACCTACGATGCCATAGGTATGTACTATTCACCTCATCTCGTTTCCTCTTAGACACACTTATATTCATGATATGTAGAGTAGTGTCTAGCATAAACAAACCTTTATGCAATATTCCTCTCGCCAATCTCCCCTCGGCTTTGCTACAATTTATAATAAATTGTAGATGTGATAAGCAATATTGGTATCCAACACCAATGCACTATCATAAAATTCTGACAATTGGAGATTGATCATGAATGTACCTGAAGCTTCTCCAAGCTTCTATTTCGCCATTTCTGCAAGGTACTCTTTGCAGTTCCTCTTCCAGTGCCCATCTTTACCACAGTGGAAGCACTGGCCTTTATCTTTTGCTGGGTCTTTCTTAGCAACCTTTGTTTTACCTGGTTTGCCCTTGCCCTTTCCCTTCTTAAGGGACCTTTCTGCTTTCCTTTTCTTTCTGGTCTCACTAGTGTAGAGAACTGGCTTCTCTTTCTTAATAGTACTCTCTGCCTCCCTCAACATATTGAGGAGCTCTAGGAGAGTCACCTCAAGCTTGTTCATATTAAAATTCATTATGAATTGTGAAAAGGAATCTGGTAGGGACTGAAGCACAATGTCCACACACAAGTTATCCTCTAGGACCATTCCTAATCCTGTGAGTTTTTCTATCCACTCAATCATCTTTAGGATAAGGTTCTGAACCGGTGTCCCCTCAGTCATCCTAGCGCGAAAGAGGCTCTTGGTTATCTCATATCGTTGAGTCCTTCCCTGTTCCTCAAATAATTTGCAGACATGTAGGAGAATGGATCTGGCATCCATCTTTTCATGTTGTCTCTGTAACTCAGGAGTCATAGAGCCCAACATATAGCACTGAGCAAGAGTGGAGTCATCAATGTACTTCACGTAGCGAGCGATCTCATCCTCACTAGCCCCTTCTTCGGGCGTAGGCATCACTGTATCAAGGACGTACACGATTTTCTCCGCTGTGAGAATAATTCTCAAGTTACGGAGCCAATTCGTATAATTTGGACCAGTGAGGCGGTTGACATCAAGTATGCTACGTAAGGGATTTGAAAGCGACATTTTCTAAAAATAAAGATGCAGCAGAAATGAATAACATGCAGATTTTGCAAGAAATAAATTATCAAGATATGGACTTCTATCTTAATATGCTCCCATAATTTTACTAACGAGTCACGCGACACCCTCAGCATGTGAAACGAAAGTTTCCGACAGACTTTTAGTGGGGATAAGGATCCAATCAGCGTCTTAGTGTGACCTCGAGGGACTCGACCAATCACACTAAGCCTAAAAGGTAGGCAACTCTTGCCGATCACAACTCGTGATTCCCGTCTTGTTCGGCCTCCGAATCACCATGGCCTCGAGGGACTCGACCAACCATGATGCTCGGTTAAGTCAACACCTTCGTTAGAAGATGAGTCTGATTTGATGATATACCCTCGAGGGACTCGACCAAGCATACCATGCCCTCAGGTCTCCGGTGACATCTCTATGTCGTAAGCAAGATAGCGAATCACGATATAGGTGAGTCTCGAGGGACTCAACCAACTCAACCTACACCGGGAATCAGTTCCTACTTATAACGATGGAAGGCCACGTGGGTCAATCTAATTGCCTCACGTTTACCTACTTAATATTATTGAGATATATTTCTAGATTTGGTCTCCTAATATGACATGTCACACATATACATATTTAATATATATCTACATCGCATGTAAATATATATACATATCTAGTATGTGTATAAGCAATTACACTAGATGATCATGGACCACAACCTAATATGATTAGGCCCGAGCCAGTAGGCCTAATCACTCACATCAAGATCTATGTGTATAACGGTGCATCTCCATGCCCTGTGATCGTCCATCTCATCCTCGTCGGTTCCGTCGACATCTTGATGCATCTTCATGCATCACTATCGTCCGTCTCGTGGGTCCCGCTATCGCATCCACGCTCCCGCTGCGCCTCCTCATGTGATTACAACTTAATCATAGGCACGCAGGCCCGACAATAAACGAGAAATATAATGGAGGCTCGTGGACCTCAATAATAATAATCACAAGTACACACATCACACGGTCAATGATCATCCGTCCACACATCATACATCACATGTATAAATAATCATCATCATGTAGGACAACTAGATAATAATAAAAATAATAATCAACTAAACCTTTTAATTAATTAATATTTTCTGAAATCAGGGACATGTAGGGAATTTCTCAATTCCTAAGGGTATTTTCATAAATTGGACAAAAGACAGAAACTAGAATTTCTCAAATTCATAGGGGCAAAACTATCTTTTTGCCCAAAACCCGAAATCCCTCTTACTACTATCGCCGTCGCCGCCACCCTGCTGGCGGCGGCCTGTGCGGTGGGGCGGGGGCGCCGCCCTTGTAGGTGGGCGTCGCCCTTGTAGGTGGGTGCCACCGTGGGTTTGCGCCCCTGCGGGTGGCGCTACCCCCACAACTGGGCGCCCCCGCGGGCGCTACCGCCTTTGCGGGCGGTTCTGCCCGCGAGGCAGCGCCCGCAGGCCATGCTGCCTCGCTGGGCGGTCGCCCCCGCGAGAGCAGCAGCGGCATGTGCCGTTTCCCTGCGACGCCTCACCCCGCGGGAGAAGCGACCGCATGCGCCTCTGCTCGCGGGCTGCCAGCCCCGCCGGACGCAAGCCCGCTGCAAGCAGGCCGCCGGCCGACTGCTGCAAACGCAGCCCTTGTGCTACCTGCCTGCGACTGCGCTGCACGCACGCAAATCGAGGGCAGCAATTGTTGTTGCCCTTTCTCGCTTTTGCATCAACGATTTTGACATCAAAATTCTTCCTAAACACAACACACGCAGTTCAAAACCAATCATTCGCACGAACAACCTAGCTCTGATACCACTATTGGGAAATCTTGGGGGCGACATCACATGCGCAGTGGAAGAACAAGAAAACAAAATCCTCGATTCCCAAAAAGATGTTCGTCATCGTGCGAAGATTGGTGCGCAAAATCCGCGAAACTTAAAACTGCGTATAGAGTAGATTGTGTTACCTAGGGAGATCGTATATCCTTGTTTCCTTGCAGATCCTTAAGAGAGGGTGAAGGAGGTCAAGCATCCTCCTCTCTAGCGGTGATCCACACATCAGGGTTGCGACGACGCTCCTCAAAACTCCAGGCCTGCTCTGAGGTGGAGAGGGAGAGGAGAATAGGAAAGGCAAGCAAAGGCTCTAGCCTATGAGGCTCTGAATCCCTCCTATTTATAGAGGTCCACTGTCAAACCCTAATGGGTCCTCCCCTAGTGGGTATTGGATCTGCATCCAATAAGACAAGGGCTCCATCAGATATCTCATATCCGAACCTCTACTCATTGCAATGCCAACCATATGTGTGTGACCCTCTAGGCCCAATATCGAGCTGGCCGTGAGTCATACATATCAGAACTCCTTCTAACTCAGTGAATTATTATCTCTGTAATAATTCACTTGACTCATCAACTACGGACGTACTAGGCCACTACGCCGTAGTCCCTAGACGATACAGGGGAATCCAATCCATTGGACATGTCTGTCCTCAGTTATCATGTACCTATAGTCCCTCATCTCTCTAATATCCCAGAGACCGTATATCGAGCATGGTGCTGTCAGACCCATAAGGTTTCTACTCGAGTCTCGCTCTAATTGGATTCTCCCGGAGAACTCTTTCTCTCTCAACCCGAATGACCCTGGCCAGGGATTTGTCTGAGCAAGAACACATGGGATATTCCTCTCATGACGCCGAGAGTGGATGATCCTCTATCGACACTCAATAGCCCTCGTAAGGTTGACTACCACTCCCAATGACTAGTTGTACTAGATTTGGGACAGCCAAACCTATAAGTCTGGTATCAAAGAGTGGAGCACTCATACAGGACATCCTTGGTGTCTCAAGTCTAAGGACCAAATACACCACTAGGACTACGGAATCGTTGTCTGACAATAAGGCATCATCAACCATCCAGCATTCCGTAAGCGGATCAATCAGTGAACTCATTCTCCAATGAGCACTTGTACTGTATCCCTAGTGTCCCTACACGAGTAACTATGAGACCAGTTGCATCCATCATATGGACGGGTATACAGCACACCAGTCTGTCCGGTTATCACGATGTCCCTCTCGAGTAACCTATGACCGGGATTATTTAGGATATGTGTTTAAAGGTGAATCGATCTCATTATTGTGATCTCATCATGATTCGATTCCTATTGCACAAATCCAAGGACATCACAATATATATATGCATATATGCAATAGTTATAAAGTGATATATGCCAAAATATAATAAGTAAAAAGATTATGTATCAAGTCACACATGCCATCACTCATATGATTGGCTTGCTGGGCACCTATGACTAGCAGTTTTAACACCCTAATGTAGCTTCTTTATCTGCTTTACTCTCTCATTAGTATCTCCACTAAATTTCTTAATTGTCGAATGAGGGACAAAGTCCAAAGGACTAGCAGGATTAGCACCATAAACAACCCCAAAAAGACTCTTACCAATACTATGATGCATAGAACGATTGTAGACAAACTCAATTTGTGGAAGAATGAGATCCCACTGCTTAATATTCTTGTCAAGATAGCTTCTAAGAAAATTTCCTAAGCTTCTATTCGTTACCTTAGTTTGCCCATCGGTTTGTGGATGATGCGAGCTGCTAGAATTCAAAGAAGTACACAGCTTCCTCCAAAGAGTTCTCTCCAAAAATAAGTAAGAAATTTTGAATCTCGATCAGACACCATAGTTCTTGGAATACTATGCAATTTAACAATCTCCTTAAAATACAAATCAACAATATAAGATGTATCATTTAATTTATTGCAGGAAATAAAGTGAGACATTTTTGAAAATCTGCCAATAACAACCATGATAGAATCCTTGTTCCTTTGAGTTCTTGGCAGTCTTAAAACGAAATTAAGACTCACATTCTCCCATGAAGCATTTGGCACAAGCAGTAGAGTGTACAATCCAGAATTTTGACTTCTTATTTTTATCAAATGACACACTCAACATTGCTTTACATGTCTCTCCACATCTCTAAATATCTTAGGCCAATAAAAGTTTGATTAAATAAGAGCTAGAGTCTTGTCTCTACTGAAATGTTCACCCAAAATACCACAGTCAATTTCAACTAGAATTACTTATCTCAAAGAACAAGATGGAACACATAAAACATTAGCTCGAAAAAGAAAACCATCAAAGATAAAAAATTATTGAAAGGAACCTGATTTGTAATTCTATCATATTGAGCCGAAATCCACATCATTCTCATAGAGATTTTTGAATGTTTCAAATCCAATCACTTTGACTTCCATTATTAATAATAAAGAATGCTTTCTGGTTAATACGTTAGTAACAATATTTTGAACTCCAGATTTGTGTTTGATTGTAAAGTTATAATATTGTAAAAACTCCACCCAAGCTGCATGCCTCTTGTTTAGCTTGTGCTAGTGATTAATGAACTTTAATGTCTCATGATCAGAATATAGGATAAATGGCTTGGCAAGAAGATATTGACTCCAATGAGATAAAGCTCGGCGTAAAACTCCTTGTCATAGGTAGAATATTTCTTTCTCGTATCATTCAGCTTTTCACTAAAAAATGCAATGGGCTTTCCATCTTGACTCAAAACAGCACCAATTCTCACATTAGATGCATCGCATTCAACCTCAAACACATTGTCAAAATTTGATAGAACTAAGATAGGAGCTTCGGTCATCTTTCTTTTGTAAAAGGATGTTAAGCCATGGAAACTTCTCATATCATGCAAACAAGTGTTGGCCAATTGAGAATAGCTTCTACCTTACTTTGATCCATCATGATTCCATCTTTTAAAATAAATATATCCCATAAACACAACACTAGAAGGAAAGAAATTACACTTCTTTAAATTAGCATAAAGCTTTTGCTGCCTCAAAATAAGAAAGATCTCTTTCAGATAATTCATATGCTCCACTTTGCTTTTGTTGTATACCAATATATCGTCAAAGTAAACTACAACAAATATTCCAATGCATGGCTTAAGTATGTGATTCATAAATCTCATGAAAGTGCTAGGAGCATTAGATAGCCCAAATAATATAACCAACCATTCATATAAGCCTTCTTTAGTTTTAAATGTTGTTTTCCACTCATCTCCGGGCCTCATTCTTATTTGGTGATGGCCACTCCTCAAATCAATTTTAGAGAAAATATAAGCACCACATAATTAATCAAGTAAATCATCTAATCTTGGAATAGGAAAATGATAGTCTACTATGATTTTGTTGATGGTGCGACTGTCCACACACATTCTCCAAGAACCATCCTATTGAATATCTGATTTTGATGATGCAACCAATTGATAAGTGTTTATGATTTAATCTATGTTTTGAGTGATGCAAGATGCTTCGATCAGGATGAGACAATCAAAGTAGGAAGAATCATGTTGTCCCAGAGGAAAACATATTAGAAGATTGGACGTCAGGTTGGAGGATCGGTAGATGTATCGATAGAAGGCTTCGAGCCATGGATTCGGGTATCGGGCCAAGAAGAGCAGATATTGTGCCAAGGATATCGGAGTTACGGAGTTCAACTGGCTGATTAGGCAATAGGTCACAAGAGAGGACGATGCACCGAAGAATCGGACGAAGCATCGATGGACCAATGACATGCTGGACGATATGATTCATGCTTAGTAATAATTGTTTAGATTGAAGTGTGTTTTTATGTGTGTAGGATTAACTACGATAACAAGACATAAAGCAAAATGAAGTCCCGGATCAAGAATGCGATTTCATTAGGAGTTTGAGAGTTCGTTGGAAGTCCGAACGTTCGTCGGAAGTTCTGCCGGAACTAACTTCTCGTTCTAGAGCTTGCCAAAGAAGCTCGTCAGAACTCGCCAAGAAAATCGTCATGAAGTCCAGGAGCTTGCTAGGAGTCCGCTAGAACATTGCCGAGAGATCATCGAAAGTTCGCTAGAAGAATCGCCGGAAGAAACTATACTTATGGACTTATTTTGCTTAGAATATGTCTTAAGAATCATAGTTAGCACATAATTGGAGTTGAGATTAGGAGGTAATCCCATCAACTCTGTTAGGGTCCAATTGGGCCCGAAGTTAGGCTGGTTTGGGCCGGATTTAAGGCCTAACCAGGATGTTGAAAGTCTAGCCGGCAGTGGCACCGCTTGGGAGACTCAATCTCCCAGGCAGTTTGGGCAGTGGTACCACCGGCAGTAAATGCTGCCAGCGGTGGTACCACCCAGACTGGGCCATGGTACCTCCTAGACTAGGCTATGTGTTGGGAAGAAACCTGATAAAGCGGAATATTCTTTTCCCTCTTTGTGTATCAAAATGGGCTCCTCATCAAAATACCAACTTGATATCCAAATGAAAATATCAACCAGCACAGCATAAACAATAGAGCAAAAATCAATCACACAGTAAGACCAAATCTTTTTAACATGGAAAACCCAATGTGGAAAAAACCACGGGACCGTAGTCTACCTCAAACTTCCACTATCAATAATAATGATAACAGGTTTACAGTAGGTCTTCTCTAGAATAACTAGAGGATCAGAATAACATCAAGAACATAGATCTTGGCTCTAGCATATAGATGGATCTCCTCAAAAGAGAATTATAGGTCTCACAAAGTGGATATCACAGGAAAGTATCTTAGAGAGGGTAAACTATAGATCAACACCATTAGGATTGTAGAGTTTGCTGCAAGGATTCTTCACATAAAATTTGGGCCAAAACTGACAATATTTGGCCACCGATCGTCAAACAGAAAACTCAGTAACCTTACTTTCTCTCTCTATTTCTCTCTCCTCTTTCCTATGCACACCACACGCTGCACACTGCAATCTGATCTCCTTTTCTCACCTTCTTTCTCCTCTTTTTAATTTCTTTTATTTGCTGATTTGGGCTCAATAGGCTCAATTGTCCAAGCCCATATATGGGTTGGACCCAACAATTCTCCCCCTCCAGCTTATATGGTGGGCTGTACCAAGCTCGCTCTTTGCCTACATGCTTCAAGCTTCTCCTTAGGCAAAGACTTTGTTAACATATCTGATCCATTTTCATTGTTATGCACTTTTTTTAACTGTAATTCTTTCATCTCAAGCACATCACGAATCCTGTGATATCTCACATCAATATGCTTGGATCTAGAATGGTATGTTGAATTCTTGGAGAGGTGAATGACGCTCTAACTGTCACAGTAAACAGTATATCCTTCTTGTTTCAAGCCCAATTCCTGTAGAAACTTTTTCATCCATAAAGCTTCTTTGCAGGCTTCAGTAATTGCTATGTATTCTGCTTCTGTGGTTGATAGAGCAACACACTTCTGTAACTTAGACTGCCAAGAGACTGCTCCTCCTGCAAAAGTCATCAAGAATCCCGAAGTGGACTTCCTGGAATCAGTATCACCTACCATGTCTGCATCTGTGTAGCCTTCTAACACAGGTTCATCACTGCCAAAACATAAACACAACTTGGAAGTACCTTTTAGATATCTTAATATCCATTTCACTGCTGCCCAATGTTCCTTTCCAGGATTAGAGAGAAATTGACTGACAATTCCAACTGCATGAGCTATATTTGGCCTAGTACAAACCATAACATACATTAAACTACCTACTGCAGATGAGTAAGACACTTTGGACATTTCTTCTTTTTCTTTCTCACTTGTAGGACATTGTTTCGAACTAAGCTTGAAATGACCTGCAAGTGGGGAACAAATTGCTTTGGCTTTACTCATGTTCAATCTTTCAAGAACCTTTTCAATGTAAGTCTCCTGAGATAGCCAAATCTTCCTTTTCTTTCTATCACGAAGAATCTTCATGCCAAGTATTTGTTTCACCAATCCCAAGTCTTTCATGGCAAAAGACTTACTTAGCTCTCTTTTAAGCTTTCTAATTTTTTCAACATCATGGCCAACAATCAACATATCATCAACATATAGCAGTAAAATAATAAAATCATCATCTGAAAATTTTTTCATAAACACACAATGATCAGATGTGGTTCTATCATACTCTTGGCTCATCATAAAGGAATCAAACTTCTTATACCATTGTCTAGGTGCCTGTTTGAGTCCATATAAGCTTTTCTTAAGCTTACATACAAGATTTTCTTTTCCCTTGACTTTGAAACCTTTTGGTTGCTCCATGTAAATTTCTTCTTCTAAGTCACCATGAAGAAATATTGTTTTTACATCAAGTTGTTCAACTTCTAAATTCAAGCGGGCAGCCAAACCAAGAACAACTCAGATAGAGGACATTTTTACAACCAGAGAAAATATTTCTTCAAAGTCAATACCTTTCTTCTGACTGAATCCTTTTACAACTAGTCATGCTTTGTATCTCTGTTGTGAGCTATTATTTTCAGTCTTCAATTTGTAGACCCACTTATTCTTGAGAGCTTTCTTCTCTTTAGGCAACTTTACCAAGTCATAAGTGTGGTTCTCAAGTAAGGATCTCATCTCTTCTTGCATGGCTTTAACCCACTCATTCTTATTCTCATGTAGAATAGCTTCTTGGTAAGTTTCTGGCTCTCCCCCGTTAGTAAGCATAACATACTCATGTGGAGGATATCTAGTAGAGGGTTGTCGCTCTCTAGTGGATCTTCTCAATGGAATCTCAACTGGTGGTGGAGGTGCCTGTTCAGTTGGTTCAGCATCATCAACTGTAGGTGTATCATCACTAGTATTCTTACCACAATCTTCTTGTTCATCTCCCCCATGATCATCATGAACTATAGGTGAAGGAACTGGACCCAAACTCCAAGGAATATATGTTAGGATCAAGAGCACTAAGAGGGGGGGTGAATTAGTGCAGCAGAAATTTTTCAGCGATTAAAACGAAAGCTGCGTTCGTTCGATAAAAACGATTTCGATGTGAAAGCCGATTCTAAGACTACTTTAACTTGAGATTAAGCGAGATGACGTTAAAGTAGATCTACAAAGGCAGTTTGCAGTTTATGATGGAAAGCATAATACAAGCGCAAACTGAAATGCGACGTTCGTACGATAAAAGTCGATTTACGTCTAAACGCAGATTTAGAAAGTTCTGAACTTAGAAACTTATTCGCAAGATCGCAGAAGGCAGTAAACAGTTATGATTGAAATCAAAACGTAAACGTAAACTAAAATATGATGATCGTACGAGAAAAGCCGATTTACGTCTAAACACAGATTCGGAAAGTTCTGAACTTAGAAACTTGTTCGTAAAATTGCAAAAGGCAGTAAGCTATTGAGAAGTTTACAGTGAAGGTAAAATGCTCAAAGGAAATGCAAACCAAGATTTAGAGTGGTTTGGTCAATCTTGACCTACTCCACTTTTGGCTTCCTCCACCGACGAGGTCACCGACGTCAACTAGAGGCCTTCCTTCAATAGGCGAAGGCCAACCACCCTTTTACAGATTCACTCCTTTTGACGGGCTCAGGAGACAACCCTTATAGAAGTTTTCTCTCCTCTCTTTACAACTCAAACTTTGAAGAACAGAAGGAGGAGAACTTTTGGTCTTTACAACAGTTTTGAGCTCTAAGAATCACAGAAAGATATCAAGATTTCGAGTGTAAGTTACTACCTTTCAGTGCTGAATGGGTGGGGTATTTATAGGCCCCAACCCAGTTCAAATTTGGAGCTCAAAACTATCAATTCCCGGAATTCCGGGATTAGGCGGTTGCACCTCCTGACTAGGGCGGTTGCACCGCTTGGCAGAGCTCGAAGACTGAGCCTTTGGGCAGTGCCACCTCTGTCAGGGGCGGTTGCACCTCTCTGCCAGAGCTCGAAGACCGAGCTCAGGCGGTTGCACCTCCTGACTGGGGCGGTTGCACCGCCTGGTAGAGCTTGAAACTTGAGCTCAGGCGGTGCCACCTCTTGTCAGGAGAGGTTGCACCGCCCAGTCTCGCTCGGAGACTGAGCCTAGGCGGTTGCACCTCCTGGCTGGGGCGGTTGCACCTCCCACAACAAACAGGGTCCGAATGGGTTGATCCATTCGTCCCAATTTGGGTTTTTCAGGGGCCCAATTGCCCCAAGATTAAGCTAATGGGATCACCTCCCATTTTCAACTTAATCATTAGTGCTAACTACGATAAATCCTAAGACAATTTCTGCAGCTTGCTCCGGTGCGTCAATCGCTTCTTCCGGCGAGTTTCCGGTGAACTTCGGTCGATCATCCGATGAACCCTTGGTGATACTCCTGTGGACTATCGGTAAACTCCTGGACTTGCGACGATCCACTTGGCAAGTTCCGACGAGCTTCTTTGTTAAGCTTCTGGACTTCTCGGATTTGTTCCCGCAGAACCTCCGACGACTGTCCGAACTTCCGTCGAGCTCTCGAACTCCCAACGTGATCAGTGTCATGACTCCGGCGCAACTCCTGCTACATGTCTTACTTTCATCGTAGTTAATCCTGCACACTTATCTCAACACATAGATTAGACATCAAATGACAATTGACTTCATCATCAAAATCCGAGATTCAACAATCTCCCCCTTTTTGATGATGACAATCAATTGATAATGGAGTTAACCTTAACTCCCCCTGTCTATATGCCATACTTGAGATAAGTCATTCTTGAATTTAAAACCCTTATAAATTCAAGAGACATATTCCCATCATGATTCCTATCATGATGTATCTCTTTGAAGATGATGTCAAGGCTTGACATTCATTTTCAAATTTTACATTACAAGTCAGAATGATGGTAATAGTAGCAATTCATTATATTGTAAGATATCAACATGTAAAGCTGTGAAGTAAGATTTTGATATCATTACATGATGCACACATTTCTTATATTTTAGCAAGTGTTGCATTTCTATATATGGCATCTTTTCATATATCTCTTGATGATGTAGGCATGGCATAATCATAGCATCAGTGTTTATAGCATCAAATCAATTCATATATTTCTCCCCCTTTGTTATCAACAAAAAGCATGGTAGATGTGATACCAAGAGAACAATATAAGTTATCAAGCATATAAAGGAAGGCATGATAAGTATAATGCTTTGAATACTTCTTCTCCTTGTATGTTATAATTCTTTGTGCATGAAGGAGGAAAGTCATTTTATCAAATCCATTTCGAAAAAATATTTTTCATAAGAGTGTGTTTGATTTTTGTCATTCCAACTGTTAAGCGAGTTCGAAAATAAGATGAATTCTTTCATGCATTCGGACAAGATTATGCTACAAAAATCAAAACATTTCAACACATGGCAATCAAGTGATTTGATCATTCAATAAAGTCCGAAAAGTAATTTTAACTAGTTTAAGTATTCGGACACATCAACATTCCTAATTCTCTTCTTATAAAATCAAATTGTTCTTTACTTAGAGGTTTTGTAAAAATATCGGCTAGTTGATGTTTAGTATCAATGACAGTGATTTATCAACTGCATTGGTATATCACTTTTTCAAACTGTATTTATCATGGAAATCAAAGCACAAGGTTTTCAAAGCTTTTAGTTTCAATATAAAATCTGAGAAAACCATATAGTTTATATTTACCACAGGGCATATATTTACCATGATAGATGTTTATAACTCTACATATGCTCAAAATATATCAGGTAACCATATCAAGGATCAAGTCAAAGCACATTATGGTGAGTAACATAAGGAGTTTACAATAACAACAGATGATTGTGTTCATACAAGCTCATTCATGAGGTGGAAAATTAAAGTGCCTAAACAAGGAGTCAAATTGACGATAAATTTGCTGCAGCTCAGATAGGATTTGATCTTGTCGTTGCTCAAGCTGTTCTTGTCTTTGTTCGAATCGGTCCATCCGAATCCCAATATCTTCGACAGATGATGTATGAGTTTGCTCAAATGGATGTGTTTCCTCAAAGGGACAGATCGGAGGAGATTGGGTACCCCTAAATACTGGTGTTTCTGGTTCTAGTTCAGGTTGAGGGGGATCAGTTCTTCTTGGCATTCTAACCCAGTTACCGTTTCTACAAAAACATCTTAATCGGTGAAGTAGATTTTTATTAATTATGCTAAATCTATCTACTTTTATTACTTCTTCTTCCGGTGGTATTAGAATATCGTAGGCTTTCATTATTCTAGTTATTATACCACCATATGGGAGCATCATGTCTTTCTTAGATAGTTCTAACATGTTTTGCTGGATAAGATAACCAAGACAGATGTCATGTCCTTTCATGATCAAATACATAGTTCCTAATTCTAATTGGCTTACTTCATCATGATGGTATTGTTTAGGGAGAATGATGCTAGTTAGGATATGATGAAGTACCTTAGTGTTTAGAGGCAATAGATGTTCACAACTTTTAGGAACAAATGCTAAGTTGGGATTGGCAAAAATTGTTCCTAGGGCTTCAACGTATGTTGTTCCAATAGTTTCATCATCCCATGATCCTCTAAAGTAAAGTCCTCTACTTTTCATGAGAATGCCTATCATGTCGCAAATGAATCTATCCGTAATTGAGATGTGTTATCCTAAAAGATAGGTGGACATTCTTTCTTCTTCATCTACTTGTATGTTGTTGTAAAACAATCTAACAAGTCTTGGATATATGGGTTCGTTAATTTGCAAAATTGGAAGTAGATCTAAGTTTGCAAACCATTGGATTGTCTCTAAGTCTCTTAGTTCATTTAAGTCTACGTATTTTCCCTTATTGACACTCCTAAGTTCGAAAGAGGAAAATTTTTCAGCATGGTATTTTGAATCGAAAAGGGTAAGATCAAAATCTTCTACTAATCTCCTCTTTCCTTTGTCCCTTGAGGATCTTCTATATCCCATAACTACTGCTGTTTAGAACAATAGTGATGAGCAAGAGTAAATGAGTCAAAAAACAGAGTTTAAGGGCTTCTTAGAGAGTACCTTAGTGAGATCTTCAAGAGAGGGAAGGATTGTTGATGCTTTGCTTCGAAATGAGGGGTATTTGGGATGCTGAGATGGGAGAAATGGGGATGGAGGAGGCTTGGAAGAGCAGAGGAGGGAAGGGAGTGAGTTGGGGTCGGTTTCACCGCCGGCCCTAGCTTGGGTTAAAAAGGGGCAGAGTTGCGGGCGGTTGCACCTCTGGCTGGAGCGGTGCAACCGCTTGCAACACGTGACAGCTGGAGGTGCTACCTCCAGCTGGGGCGGTGCCATCGCCTGCAGGCGATGAGCACTTGTTCTGATTAGTGTGATCTGATCTGAGAGTTTTTCTGTCTTGAGGAGAATTTTCATTCAGAGCAATCAACTTTACTTTCGTAATTACGTAAGAATTTTTATTTTAAGACAAGGACTTTTGCATGATCAAGATAGATTTTTAACGTGCATACTCTCAATGTCGTACGCATGTTTGTGATAGTTTCTTCAAGTTGGTAAGTCTTGCAAGTTCATGACAGACTTAGTCACTTCATGATACAAAGTTAGATTCGAAGGTTATGAACGGATGAAATTGATGGGTTCGAAAATCCAGGGGATATGTGAATTTGGGAATCGTACGTTTCTAATTCTGAAAAGTCAAATAAGGTTGTATCTAAGTCGCATTTGGGATTTTAAATTTATAATCTCCGTCTGTAATTTAGGCTAGAGAGCATTGCGAGTTCCTTTTTGAATATCGAGAATCAAGGAGCAGAATATTATTTCTTGCTCTAGCCTAAAATTTTTATGTTTTTAATGTTTTCACAGGAAGGGATAATTTTTAGGTACCCATTTGTTTTTGGGCGCCTCAAAGATAGATCTACATTGTCTATCATGTTACATAGAATTTATCATGGTTCCTTTAGGAACCCAAATCAATTTGTTTGGACTAATTTTCTTGAATGGACAATAGTGCGTATTGTGTCCAAGTTTGCAACAAAAGTTACATTTGGTTTGGTGTTGAACATGTAAGATGGGGCCTTTTATGAAGGTGGTTGGATTTTGGTGAGAACTTCTCACAAATCCAATTCCACTCCATTTTGGAACGTGACCCTTGTTTGCAAGGATCATGTTTAATGACTTGCTACCAACCTCGAATTTCTTCAAGGTGTCTTTAAGTAGCAAGTTTTCTTTTTGGAGAGTTTCTAGATCATGGCATTTGATGCATGGATCTAAACTATCATGATCTTCAGTTTTTAACTTATCAAAATCACAAGTAAGACTATCATGCTCCTTTTTTAGCAATTTATATTTTCTATTGATAATCTTGCATTCATCAAATAAGTCATGGAAGGCATTTAATAATTCATCGAAAGATAAATCTGCATCTAATAAATTTGTTACCTCCTCTCCGATGGCCATTAAGGCATAATGAGCAACTTGCTCGGTGTTGGACTCCTCTTCTTCGGACACGCTCGAATCATCCCATGTTGCTTTGAGCGCCTTCTTCTTTGTTGTTCTCTTTTTGGCTTGGGGACAATCACTCTTGTAGTGTCCCGGCTTTTTGCACTCATAGCAAATAACTTGGTCCTTCTTGGGTTCAAGTTTATTTTTAGTGTCATTCTTAATCTTGTTTCTTTTAATAAATTTTTTAAATTTTCTTGTTAGAAGTGCCAAGTCATCGTCATAGTCCTCATTACTTGAGTTTTCTTTCAAGTGGTCTTCCAAAGTTCTAAGTGCCATATCCTTCCTGTTCTTTGGAAGGATGTCTTCTTGATCTTCATGAGCTTTGCAAGTCATCTCGTAGGTCATTAATGACCCAATTAGTTCTTCAAGAGGGAAGTTATTTAGATCTTTCGCCTCTTGAATAGTAGTGACTTTAGGATCCCAACTCTTAGGAAGGGATCTTAGAATCTTATTTACGAGCTCAAAATCTGAAAAACTTTTTCTGAGTCCTTTTAGACCGTTGACGACATCCGTGAAACGGGTAAACATGTCGCCAATAGTCTCACTCGGTTTCATCCGGAAAAGTTCGAAAGAGTGTAACAAAAGATTGATTTTTGACTCTTTCACTCTACTTGTGCCTTCATGAGTCACTTCGAGTGTGTGCCAAATATCAAATGTGGTTTCAAAAATTGAAACACGATTAAACTCGTTTTTATCAAGTGCACAAAATAAGGCATTCATAGCCTTTGCATTAAGAGCGAAAGCCTTCTTCTCCAAATCATTCCAATCGATCATTGGAAAAGAAGACTTCGAAAAATCATTCTTGACAAGATTCCAAAGTTCAAAGTCCATAGAAATAAGAAAGATCCTCATTCGGGTCTTCCAATAGGTGTAGTCCGTCCCATTAAACATGGGTGGACGTGTAATAGAATGGCCCTCTTGGTTTCCGGCGTAAGCCATCTCTCTTGGGTTTTAATCCATTTGAGAGTTAACCGAGCTCTAATACCAATTGTTAGGATCAAGAGCACTAAGAGGGGGGGGTGAATTAGTGCAGCGGAAATTTTTTAGCGATTAAAACGAAAGCTGCGTTCGTTCGATAAAAACGATTTCGATATGAAAGCCGATTCTAAGACTACTTTAACTTGAGATTAAGCGAGATGACGTTAAAGTAGATCTACGAAGGTAGTTTGCAGTTTATGATGGAAAGCAGAATACAAGCGCAAACTGAAATGCGACGTTCATACGATAAAAGCCGATTTATGTCTAAACGCAGATTTAGAAAGTTCTGAACTTAGAAACTTATTCGCAAGATCACAGAAGGCAGTAAACAGTTATGATTGAAATCAAAACGTAAACGTAAACTGAAATATGATGATCGTACGAGAAAAGCCGATTTACGTCTAAACGCAGATTCAGAAAGTTCTGAACTTAGAAACTCGTTCGTAAAATCGCAAAAGGCAGTAAGCTATTGAGAAGTTTGCAGTGAAGGTAAAATGCTCAAAGGAAATACAAATCGAGATTTAGAGTGGTTCGGTCAATCTTGACCTACTCCACTTTTGGCTTCCTCCACCGATGAGGTCACCGATGTCAACTAGAGGCCTTCCTTCAATAGGTGAAGGCCAACCACCCTTTTACAGATTCACTCCTTTTGACGGGCTCAGGAGACAACCCTTACAGAAGTTTTCTCTCCTCTCTTTACAACTCAAACTTTGAAGAACAGAAGGAGGAGAACTTTTGGTCTTTACAACAGTTTTGAGCTCTAAGAATCACAGAAAGATATCAAGATTTTGAGTGTAAGTTACTACCTTGAATAGGTGGGGTATTTATAGGCCCCAACCCAGTTCAAATTTGGAGCTCAAAACTATCAATTCCCGGAATTTCGGGATCAGGCGGTTGCACCTCTTGACTAGGGCGGTTGCACCGCCTGGCAGAGCTCGAAGACTGAGCCTCTGGGCGGTGCCACCTCTATCAGGGGCGGTTGCACCTCTCTACCAGAGCTCGAAGATCGAGCTCAAGCGGTTGCACCTCCTGACTGGGGCGGTTGCACCGCCTGGCAGAGCTCGAAACTTGAGCTCAAGCGGTGCCACCTCTTATTAGGAGAGGTTGCACCGCCCAGTCTCGCTCGGAGACTGAGCCCAGGTGGTTGCACCTCCTGGCTGGGACGGTTGCACCTCCCACAGCAACCAGGGTCCGTATGGGTTGATCCATTTAGTCCAATTTGGGTTTTTCAGGGGCCCAATTGCCCCAAGATTAAGCTAATGGGATCACCTCCCATTTTCAACTTAATCATTAGTGCTAACTACGATAAATCCTAAGACAATTTCTGCAGCTTGCTCCGGTGCGTCAATCGCTTCTTCCGACGAGTTTCTGGCGAACTTCGGTCGATCATCCGATGAACCCTCGGTGATACTCCTGCGGACTACCGGCAAACTCCTGGACTTGCGATGATCCACTTGGCAAGTTCCGACGAGCTTCTTTGGTAAGCTTCTGGACTTCTCGGATTTGTTCCCGCAGAACCTCCGACGACTGTCCGAACTTCCGTCGAGCTCTCGAACTCCCAACGTGATCATTGTCATGACTCTGGCGCAACTCCTGCTACATGTCTTACTTTCATCGTAGTTAATCCTGTACACTTATCTCAACACATAGATTAGACATCAAATGACAATTGACTTCATCATCAAAATCCGAGATTCAACAATATAAACAGAGGTTTCTAGCTTCTCAATATTATCACCATCATCAAACAATCGGTCTTCAAGAAACACAACATCTCTGCTTCTAATAACTTCTTGTTCACTGGAATCCATAATTTGTACCCAAACTCTTCATGACCGTATCCCAAGAAGATATATGCTTTTGCCTTATTATCAAGCTTGGACCTTTCATCTTTGGGAATATGAACAAATGCTTTACACCCAAAGACTCTCAAATGATTATAAGATATATCTTTTCCTCTCCATACTCTCTTTGGAATATCACCTTGCAGAGGAACTGATAGAGAAAGATTTATCAGGTCAACTGTAGTTCTCATAGCCTCTCCCCAAAATGACTTCGGTAACTTGGCGTGAGAAAGCATACACCTAATCCTTTCTTCAATGGTTCTGTTCATCCTTTCTGCCACACCGTTCTGCTGAGGAGTTTTAGGAACTATTTTCTCAAGCCTGATACCATGAAACCTACAATAATTCTCAAAAGGACCCCTGTACTCGCCACCATTATCTGATCGAATACACTTTAGTTTTCTACCAGTTTCTCTTTCAACACTGACATGAAACTCCTTGAAAACATCGAGTACCTGGTCTTTAGAATTCAAAGCAAAAGCCCACACTTTTCTAGAATGGTCATCAATAAAAATAACAAAATAAAGAGCACCTCCAAGAGTTCTAGTTTGCATAGTATAAACATCAGTATGAACTAAATCAATAACATCTGATCTTCTAGATGATGGATATGTCTGAAATGCAACTCTATGTGTTTTTCCAGCTAAGTAATGATCACAAGATTTAAGAGATGTACCTTGCAACTCTGGTAAGAACTGTTTTCTAGCAAGAGTTTGAAGTCCCTTCTCGCTGATATGTCCAAGCCTCTTATGCCAAAGATCTATACTTTCACCTTTTTGAATTGCATTAATCTCTCCTTTGTGTAGCTTAGCTTCCATGACATAAAAAGAGTTAATCTTCTTTCCTTTTGCCACAATCAGAGAACCTTTAGTAAGTTTCCACTTACTTTCACCAAAATAATGTGCAAAACCCTCATCATCAAGTCTACCTGTAGATATCAAGTTAAGACAAATATCTAGAACATGCCTTACATATTTGAGTATCAATTTGCTCCCAATACTGGTCTCCAAGCAAATATCTCCAATACCCACAATCTTAGATGTATCACTATTTCCCATTCTGACATTACCAAAATCACCAGTAGTGTAAGATATAAAGAAATCACCATGAGAAGTAACATGAAATGAAGCACCAGAGTCAATTACGTAATTACTATCCTGAGCTACAAGACTGACACAACTATCATCACAAACAATAGTGATATTACCTTCAGCAGCAATTGTATTGGTCTCTTTCTTATTTTTCTTCATTTCATTCTGTTCTCGCTTCCAAAACCTACACTCTTTCTTCATGTGACCTGGCCTATTACAGTGAAAACATTTGATATCTCTTCTAGACTTAGATCTTCCTCTATATCCACGTGGATTTCTGCTATGACTTCTTCCACGTCTTTCTTATTTTTCAGTAACAAATGCCCCAAAAGAAGATTCACCCTGTTCTTTCCTTCTGACATTTTCATTTAGCAAACTGTCTTTAACCATATCAATAGTTAGAGTTTCCTTTGGCGTGGAGTTACAAATAGTCACCATATACGTTTCCCTACTTTCTGGTAAAGAGCTGAGAAGTAATAATCCTTGCATCTCATCATCTATATTCATTTTCATAGCAACCAACTTGTTTGCAAAACTCTGAAATAGGCTTATGTGCTCAACAATGTTACCACCATATTTATACTTCAAATTTACAAGCCTTCTGAGGAGAGAAATTCTATTTCCCACTGTCTTTTTCGCAAAGAGGTTTTCTAACCTTTGCCAAACAACATCAGCTCTGGTTTCATCAGAAATATGCTCATGCAAGTTTATATCCATCCATCTTCTAATATAGGCAATAGCTTTTCTATGTTGAACTTCCCATTCTTCATCGTCCATAGTAGAAGGTTTATCTTTAACCTTGATAGGCTTATACAAATCTTTGCAATATAGCAATCTTCCATCAGATGCCTCCAAGTAGAATAATTTGATGAGTTCAATTTAAACATACCATCTGACTCTATTTCAATCACACAAGAAAAACTAGCATTAACCAACCTGTTGCTCTGATACCACTTGTTGGAAAGAAACCTGATAAAGCGGAATATTCTTTTCCCTCTTTGTGTATCAAAATGGGTTCCTCATCAAAATACCAACTTGATATCCAAATGAAAATATCAACCAGCACAGCATAAACAATAGAGCAAAAATCAATCATACAGTAAGACCAAATCTTTTTAACGTGGAAAACCCAATGTGGGAAAAACCACGGGACCGTAGTCCACCTCAAACTTCCACTATCAATAATAATGATAACAGGTTTACAGTAGGTCTTCTCTAGAATAACTATAGGATCAGAATAACATCAAGAACATAGATCTTGGCTTAGCATATAGATGGATCTCCTCAAAAGAGAATTATAGGTCTCACAAAGTGGATATCACAGGAAAGTACCTTAGAGAGGGTAAACTATAGATCAACACCGTTAGGATTGTAGAGTTTGCTGCAAAGATTCTCCACATAAAATTTGGGCCAAAACTGACAATGTTTGGCCACCGATCGTCAAACAGAAAACTTAGTAACCTTACTTTCTCTCTCTATTTCTCTCTCCTCTTTCCTATGCACGCCACACGCTGCACGCTGCATGCTGCACGCTGCACGCTACAATCTGATCTCCTTTTCTCACATTCTTTCTCCTCTTTTTAATTTCTTTCATTTGCTGATTTGGACTCAATAGGCCCAATTGTCCAAGCCCACATATGTGCTGGACCCAACACTATGGTACCACCTAGTATCAGGATGTTAAGCGGTAGTACCGCTCAGCACATGCGGTGGTATCGTCCATACCCGGGAAACCCGGGATGAGATATTTTTAGGCTCCAAGTTTGAATCAACTTGAAGCCTATAAATACCCCTCTCATCCCTGGTTAAGATACACAAGCACAAAGAATTTAAAAAGGGAAAAATGCTGTTGTAATATCTTGTGAGAATCCTCCTCTTTTAGTCTAAGTGTTAGAATAGTTTGAGAGAGGAGTGAGTGCTTGTAAAGGTTGTCTCCTAAACCTGTGAAAAGGAGAAGAGGGGTGTAAGAAGGAGATTGATCTTTGCCTATTAAAGAAAGATCGATAGTGGATGCCGGTAGCCTCGACATAAGAGGAATCAGCGGAGTGGATGTAGGTCACGATGATCGAACCATTATAAAACTCGGTTTGCATGTCTATTTATGTAATTTATCTTTGCTGCAAACTTACTTGCTTTACATCCACTATGCTCTTCCGTACGCTTTCGATCTCAAGTATCTTTTCGAAATCGGTTTTAACGTACGAAGATTTTCGAACCGACGTAATTTTTACCGCTGCATTAATTTACCCCCCCCTCTTAGTGTTGACTCATTCCTAACACATCCTTCTTAGGTACTAACAAGGCTGGGACTGCACAAGGACTCATGCTCTCCTGAATCAATCCCTTTTCCATCAACTTATCCACTTGTTTTTGAAGTTCTCCATACTCATTGGGACTCATTTTGTAGGCTACCTTATTAGGTAGAATTGCCCCCGAAATAAGATTAATATGATACTGGATGTCTCTTAAAGGTGGAAGGCCATGTGGAATCTCTTCCGATATAACATCTTAAACTCCTTCAAGATTTGTTTCATGATTGCTGGTGTCTCATTATGTTGTTCATTTTCCTCTACTACTACTAGAGCCATAACATGACCACCTTTGTCTAATTCACCTTTACATTTACCATAGGACATAAAAGCACTAACTTCCTTCTTTGATGCATTTCGGAAGGTTGTAATGGAGCTAAGATAATCTTCTTTTCATTCACCTTAAAAGAATGAGTATGTTTATAGCCATCATACAATACCCTTCTATCATAATGCTAAGGTTTTCCCAACAGCAAATGACAAGCGTCCATATGACCAAACATCACACCATACTTTGTCTTTATAATACTTGCCAATAAAAAATGAAACTAAACATCTTTTAGTTACCTTGATGTCATTTCTTTTTTGTAACCAATATAATTGGTATGGATGTGGATGAGGGATTGTGTCTAACTTTAGCTTCTGCACCATCTCCAAAGATACCACATTCTCAAAGCTACCGCTGTTGATGATCACCAAGCACACCATGCCAAGAGAAGTGCATTTCGTGTGAAACACATTTTTTCTCACCTAACTTTTATCCTCGACCATATAAGACACTTGTAAGTTATATTGCAATACAATAGACAAATCATGATCTGCATAAGTAACCTCTTCCTCATCTTCATCATATTTTGGTTCGTCATTGGCTTCATCTACTCCTCCATTATTATGATTTTCAACCAAAGTTACAATCCTCCTATTTGGACAATCTGAAGCAATATGCCCAAAACTATAACATTTGAAGCATTTTCAGCCACTTAGGGTAGAAGAATCAAGTGTTTTTCTACTACCAACAGATTCTTCACCATTTTCTTGCACCTTCGATATCACCTTACTTTAGACAGTAGGCTTGAAACTTCCTCCTTTTATATATTCTTTTGAACCGTACCGAGAACTCTTTTCAAATTTCTGTTGCTTTTCAACTTTTAATGCCAGCTTGCTCACATCATTTAAAGACCAATATGGCTGCAATTGAACAACTTTAGCAATCTCATACTTCAGACCTCCTAAGAATCTTGTAATGGTTTGCTCTTCTGGTTCCACAAGCTCTCCTTTTAACATTAGATTATCAAATTCTGCTATGTACTCTTCCACACTAAGATCTTTTTGCTTAAAATCATGGATTTTGAGAAATATCTCTTGCCGATAATTGTCAGGTAAATATTTTCTCTTTAGCTCCCTTTTCATTTTTTTCTCATGTTACGATTTTACTCTTCCCCTCATGTTCTCTTTGTTTTTTCAGATTTTCTACCAGAAAGATGCATTCCGTCTAAGTTTAAGTGCCATGAGTTTTACCTTCTTTTGTCCTGGTGGTTCATGAAAATAAAAAAAATTTCCACTGTATTAAGCCAATTAATAAAGTTATCAACATTAATTTTACCTTCAAACTCTAGAATATCCAATCTTGGGTTGCAGTTATTCTGCCACTCATCTTGGACTCCATGTCTTGCCCGAAAACTTCTCGACTCCCTTGGATGAGGAGGTGTATCATCATTAGAAGTAAATTCATGGACATCATTTTCATACTGGTTGTGTCTACTTTGAAGTTCTTCGATTATTTCTTTTTTTTCTTGTAAACTACACAGTAATCTTCGTAGCTGCAGCCTCAATGATTCAACATCATCTTCATGGCAATTACCTTCACTAACTATAATTTTTTCATTCCGCCTTGTCATGATCTCTAACCTGGCTCTAATACCAAACTGATACTGGGGGTAATGTAGAATGGAGGGGGGGGGGGGGGTAAAGTAGAATAGATTTTGATAGAAAATCGATAGTAGAGTTATATTTGCTAGAATGAGTATTTCGGATAGAAAAGTGATAGTAGATAAGGAACGAACTCTCGAAGAAAGTCGTAGTACAATTGTATTTGTTGGAATGAGTGTTTTGAAAAAAAAAGTCACGAACTCATGATAAATCTTAAATAAGATCGAAAAATAGCTCACCACCAAGTTAAAATCACAAAGGGATACAGAAAGTTCACCACCCTAAGGATTATAAATGAGGATACAGAACTGAAAACAAAAGACTCACCACTCAAAGATGCATCCAAGAGATACAAAGTTTAAGAGAGTACTCCAAGAGAGCTTTTACCAAAATATCATAAGTTTCTAAAGTCTTTTCTAAGTCTTAAACATCAAAATAAGTACTAGTGCATGAAACACCCTTCATGCATAGAAAAATTTGAAATTAAGTGTTTTATACCTGCTAACCAACTCTTTTAATGTATTTCTTGATCATGAAAAAAAGCATATTGAAACAGCTTTAACTTTGTGCAAGGAATATGCTGATGATTTGTCATATTTGAGTGGGATGAATTGAAGATTATGAGATAACATTATTAGCTGAAAAAAGTACTATAACATCAGCAAGATCCATATAAGCATATTATAATAAATTAGACACTCTCATGTCACTTACATAGTCCACAAACAACCAAAATTTAGAAATGATATTATAAAATGAAGTACAGAGAGATATCCAATGCGTAGTTATTTGCATACTTCCACCTAATGCTTCGTATAAACAGAATACATTTCATCATAATCATTTGTTAGGAGATCATAAGGGCATCTAACCTTGCACATTAAGACAACATTTATCAAATAATTCTGTTTCAGGAGTTCATGCAATATATCTTGGTAGGTCATCCAACTGCAGCAATTAATCATCATGACAGGTCAAAAAAAGAAGCACCTTTTCTGCTAGGGCCAAGTAACTAAGAAGAGGTTCTAATCAAAGTAAGCTGATACGTTCAGCCAAGGATGAGATCCATTTCTTGTCTGTTGACTGCATCATCAAGTACAGGCAGCTGAAGGAGCTATACTTGCACAGAAGCCGCTTCTTGGACACTTTTTTTCTTGACGATTATGAGCAACCACCTCCTCATTCTTGCCGGCCAGCACCTGCTCCTCATCGTCCCTCCCGTACCGTCGAAATTCTGCTCCGCCTCCGGGCTTGCATCGGCAAGCGCAGCAACGACGATGGCGATCAGCTGGGAACCAGGGTGACCACCCAGCGAAGCGTCTCATGGGCTCGGTAGAGGTGGGAAGGGAGAAAGGAGAAGAAAGCGGCACATCCTGCGCCAAAGTTACGGTTTTGACAAGCTCAGAGTCGCACACGGCCGTCACGCCATTAGCGGCCCGCGAGGAAGGACCGAAATAAACCGACGGCTACGACCGGTCCGGTTCAAGACGTTGTAACTCGTAGAGCCATGAAATGGTTGGGCTTGAATTGAACCGATATCGAGGTAGAGTTTTCTTCGCCCGTTATAACACTCCAATGAGACGAAATCTACCATTAAAATCTGTCATCCAGATTATATCGAACGGACCATACTCAACTGGGTGGACATTGGACGGCAGATCATGCGTATCGCTTACAACGCTCTCAATGCGGTCCAGTGCAAGAATGGGCGTATGCGAGAAAAGCCAGGATCCCGTGAGCGTTCGATCGCCATGTCGCCGCGTCTCTCTCGCTCACTTCCTTCTCTTTGCCATCTCTCATCTCATTGGCCTCCTCTCCGCAGTAGCAGGAGCCGTTTGAGAGAGGACATACATGGAGGGAAGGAGTATCCACCGTTGCTACCTCCCTGAGTGTAAGCAATTGGCTTCTTATCAATTTTTTTTTTTGTTATCTATGTTTCTTCTTTCTTATTTATTGTTGGCTGCATACAATCTTGTTTTGAAAGATTCGTGTGGTTTTCTTTTCTTTTGGTGTTTCATCTGTTGATCCATTAGACCTTATTGTCTCTGCCTCACAAGTTTTCTCCTCCCTTTTCGTATTTGTTCTAGTCTTGTCTTTTCCTGTTTGGTTCTAATATGTGTGTGTTGTGCATCAATTAGCTATTCTGTGTTGGGATCTGTTAGTGGATCTGTGAAGTTGATCTCTGCCCTCGGCGCGCTATTCATTATTGCCTCTGCACTGCAAAAGTTGTTAACTTGGAGCACTTCTTTACATCCATTTAAAACGCATTTTTTGTTGCCAGTCCCTAAATTGTGTCAATATGCCTCGCAATATGATTTAGCACTTTTTATGATAAATGCTCACTGGCAAGTGCTTGTTTTCATTTCAGTTTATAATCAGATTTACATTTGAGAATAGGCAAAACTATTAAGGCATACACTAAATAAAACAAGTCCGGTAAATCTAGGTTTCTTCTGGCAAAAGCTTCCGACGATCTTTCGATGGACATTCGACGATCTCTCGGTAATCTCCCAGCGAACTCCTAGCAAGCTCCTGGACTTCACGACGATCTTATTGGCGAGTTCCGACGAGCTTTTTCTTGGTCAATTTTGACAACATTTTCGATGAATCTCTGGACTCCCTACGAACTCTCGAACTCCCAATGAAATCCCGATTTTGACTCCGATACTTCATTTTGCTTTATGCCTTGATCACTATCGTAGTTAATCCTACATACTTTTCTCAACATATATATTTGGTCAAATAATTTATTAATTGATTTCATAATCAAAATCCGAGATTCAACACCAAATACATCACTAGGACTACGAAATCGTTGTTTGACAATAAGGCATCATCAATCATATAGCATTATGTGAGCAGATCAATCAGTGAACTCATTCTCCAACGAGCATCTACACTACATCCTTAGTGTCCCCACATGAGCAGCTATGAGACCATCTACCTCCATCATATGAACGTGTATATAGTACATTAGTCTGTCCGATTATCTCGATGTCCCTCTCGAGTAACCTATGACCAGGATTATTTAGGGTATATTTTTAAAAGTGAGTCGGTCTCATTATCATGATCTTATCATGATCTGATTCCTATTGCATACATTAATGAACATTATAATATATATGCATATATGCAACAAGCAATATAATGTGATAAAATGTTAAAATATAATAAGCAAAGAGAATGCTTATCACGTCATATGTGACATCACTCACATGATTGGCTTGTAGGTTACTTATAACTAGTAATCTCTCACTTGACCTAAAGCCAATCACTTATGTGTCTGATCCCCATCAGACCCCTATGATGCTCAAAGATAAAATTGACACAACGACTTTGTTAGTGGATCTACGATGTTATCTTCAAATAGAACACTTTTCTTTGCTCCATCTCTTCGGGCCACGATCTCTCTAACAAGCTAGAACTTCCTCAGAATACTTCTGATGAGAATCGGGTTTCCTCATTTGAGCAATCACCGTGTTGTTGTTGTAATATAAGGGAATCAGTTCCTTGCTGCCTGACACGACTCCCATATCTATGATGAACTTCTTCATCCAGACTCTATCCTTTACTGCCTCTCCTATAGCAATCTACTCCGCCTTTGTGGTCGAGTCAGTAGTAGTATCCTGCTTAAAACTCTTCTAGCATATTGCTCCTCCATTTAGGGTGTACATAAACCCTTAATTCAACTTGCTGTCGTCAACATTGTTGAATATCAGATTTTGATGATAAAGTCAATTGATGGGTTAATTGATCTAATCTATATTATTGAGTTAAGTGTGCAGGATTAACTACGATAGCTTGAAGACATAAAGCAAATTTACCAGAGTCAAGTTCGATGGGTGTTCGAGAGTCTGCTGAAAGTCCGAAGAATTGTCGGAAGTGTTGCCGGAACCAACCGAGAAAAAATCAGGGACTTGTTGAAATTTTTGAAAGTCCACCGAAAAGATCGTTGGAGGTTCATGGAGATCACCAAGAAGGTTCAGATAACTGCCAAAGACTCGTTGAACTCGCCACAAGACTGGGAGCCTACTGGGAGTCCACCGGAAGAAATCCGAGGGTGTATCGGAAGTCTACTGGAAGTTTGCCGGAAAGTTCACCGGAAGGAAACTCGACATTGCCGGTTAAAAATTTGCTTAGGGCTATGTCTTAATTTCATAGTTTGTATATAATTTGGGTTAGGATTAAGGGTTAATCCTATAACCCGATTAGGGGCCAATTGGGCCTGAGTTTGGACTGGTTTGGGCCAAGTTTGGAGCCCAACCAGTGAGTTGGAATAGACCAGACGATGGCACCACTGGATTAGGCGGTGGCACTATCCAGAACCTGAGAGGTCCAACGGTGGCATCGCTAGTACATTATCAGTGTCAGACACTGACAGGTGGTGGCACCACCACTAACAGGCGATGGCACCACCAACACTGGGAAACCCAAAAGTAATTCAAATTTGGAGCCCAAATTTGAATCCTCTTGGGGCCTATAAATACCCCTCAATTCTCAGCAGAGATTATGTTAGGATCAAGAGCACTAAGGGGGGGGGGGGGGGGGGGGGGTGAATTAGTTTAGTGGAAAACCTTCTATGATTAAAATAAACTGCGTTCGTTCGATAAAAGTGATTTCAGTAAGAAAGCCAATTCGTAAATCACTTTAACTTTTGATTAAGCGAGATGCAGCAAAGATATAAATGCAGTTTGTAGTAATGGTTCAAATCAGATAGTAGGCGCAAACTGAAATATGATATTCGTACGGAAAAACTGATTTACGTCTAAATGATGATTTGTAAATCACTTGATTAAGCGAGATGCAATTAAAGCAAGGATTTAAAGGCAGTTTGCAGTTATGATAGAAATCAAAACGTAAACGCAAACTGAAATATGATGATCGTACGATAAAACTGATTTACGTCTAAACGCCGATTCGGAAAGTGCAAAGCTTGAAACCCAATCGTATATGCGCAGAAAGCAGTAAGCTTTTGAGGTGGTTTGCAGTAAAGATAAGATGCTCAAAGTAAATACAAACCGAGATTTAGAGTGGTTCGGTCAATCTTGACCTACTCCACTTTTGGCTTCCTCCACCGACGAGGTCACCGACGTCAACTAGAGGCCTTCATTCAATTGGCGAAGGCCAACCACCCTTTTATAGTTTCACTCCTTTTAACAGGCTTAGGAGACAACCCTTACAGAATTTCCTTTCCTCTCTTAACAGATTAGGACTTGGAAGAAAAGAGGAAGAAGAACTTTTAACTCATACAACACTTTTGAGATCTAAAAATCACAAATTAAAATCAGAATTTCGGTGGTTTTTGGGTTCCCTTTCAATGTTGAAAGGGTGGGGTATTTATAGGCCCCAACCCAGTTTGAATTTGGAGCTCAAAACTATCAATTCTCGAAATTCCGGGATCTAGCGGTTGCACCGCCTGACTGAGGCGGTTGCACCATCTGGCAGAGCTCGAAGACTGAGCCTCTGGGCGGTGCCACCTCCTGTCAGGGGTGGTTGCACCTCCTGCTAGAGCTTGAAGACCGAGCTCAGGCGGTGCCACCGCCTGACTGAGGCGGTTGCACCGCTCAGCCAGAGCTCGGAGACCGAGCCCAAGCGGTGCCACCTCCTGTCAAGGGAGGTTGCACCGCCCAGTCTCGCTCGGAGACTGAGCCCTGGCGGTGCCACCGCCTGGCTGGGGCGGTTCAATCGCCTGGCAGAAATCAGGGTTCGAATCGGTTGATCCATTCGGCCTAATTTGGGTTTTTCAGGGGCCCAATTGCCCTAAGATTAAGTTAATGGGATTACCTCCCATTTCCAACTTAATCATTGTGCTAACTACGATATTTCCTAAGACATTTACTGCAACTTGCTCCGGTGCATCAATCGCTTCTTCCGGCGAGCTTCCGGCGAACTTCCGTCGATCATCCGATGAACTCTCGGTGATGCTCCTGCGGACTTCCGGCAAACTCCTAGACTTGCGACGATCCACTTGGCGAGTTTCGACGAGCTTCTTTGGCAAGCTCATGGACTTCTCGGATTTGTTCCCGCAGAACCTCCGACGACTGTCCGAACTTTCGTCGAACTCTCGAACTCCCAACGTGATCATTGTCTTGACTCCGGCGCAACTCCTGCTGCATATCTTACTTTCATCGTAATTAATTCTACACACTTAAAACAAAACTTCGATTGAGATAATTAATCCTAAGAAATTAACCAAGTTGTCCGGCATGTCATTGGTCCCTCGACGCTTCGTCCGATTCTTCGGCGCATCGTCCTCTCCTGCAGCCTATTGCCCAATCGGCCAGTTGACTCCGTAACTCCGATATCCTTGGCACAATACCCGCTCTTCTTGGCCCGATGCCCGAGTCCACGGCCCGATGCCTTCTGTCGATACGTCGACCGATCCATCGGCCCTTCGTCCAATCTTCTGACATGTTTCTCTGGTACAATATGATTTTCCTACTTTAATTGTCTCATCTGATCGAAGCATCCTGCGTCACTCAAAACGCAGATTAAATCATAAACATATATCAAGTAGTTTCATCATCAAAATACGAGATTCAACAATCTCCCCATTTTTGATGATGACAACCACTTGATGATGGAGTTAAACTTAACTACCGGAGTTTAAACAAACTCCCCCTATCAATATGCCATATTGATAGAACCTTGAATTCAAACTGAATTCAAGTCATTGCAATATTCATCATGAATACTTGCAACACGTCATCATGAACTTATGCATAAACTTATGCATAACATCATACTTCTCCCCCTTTGTCATCAACAAAAAGGAGAAGTCCAACTATTCTTGTGTTTGAAATATTAGTTTAACTTATTGCATGAAAAACATAATATCAAGTTTTATCATCATGCAGTTTTAAAGCCAGAAAATTTAGCCAATGTTACATCATGCTTAGAACATTCAAGCTATAAAGTTTTAGATATGCAAGTTTTATAGCATACAAGATAGCACTTTTAGAACATGCAAGCTAGCAATGTTATAACATTTTAGAACTTGCAAGCTAGCAATTTAGAGATGTTCAAGAAGGCAACTCTTGCTTCTTGAAATATGCAAGTTGTAAGCTAGCAAATTTTTGCTTCCTTTGCAACGTTTAAGCTCGTAATTTTGTGTCCATTGCAAGGTGTAAGTTTAGCATATTTAATTTTCTTGAGATAGCAACTATTTGCTTCTCTTTATACTACAAGCTAGCAATTTTTACGATATGCAAGTTTTACTACATACAAGCTAGCAAAAATTTCAAAAGCAAGTGCAAGATAGCTTTCTTGTGTAAGCTTATGATTCTTGCTTCCTATTGCAATGTGCAAGTTGCAAGTTTTGCTTCTTGAGATAGGCAAGATAGCACTTTTACAATTTTTGTTTGGCAAGCTTGTGATGTTCAAGATAACAAGCTCTTTCTTCTCTTTTGAGAAGTGTCATTTTTGCTTTCTTTGCAAAGTGCAAGCTAGCAAAATGCCAAACTAGCAAGAGATAATGTTTTACATGAGGCAAGCAAACAATTTGGCAAGTGTTACATTTGCATCTTCTCTTTAGAGAAGTGTAATTTTTGCTTTCATCTTGAATTGTGTAAGCTAGCTAGTTTGCCTTTTTTCATGATGTCCACGCTAGAAATTCTTGCTCCCCCTTTGTCATTGTCAAAAAGAAGGGAAGACCTTTTTTTTAATTTTCAGATTATGACAAAGGTAAGTATCAATTTTATTTGTGCATCATTATATATTCAAATTAAAACATACACAATTTCAAAAACCTTATTTTTCATGCACGATACCAAAAAATAAATCAATCATCATTAATGGGTATATCATACATGATACTCAAACATTAAAATTTTTAAGCATTTATCAACATGTTGATCATAATACCAAACATTCATCATTTAAAGCATTCATGATACATATCATATGCAATACATTATGTACATCATTGTCATAAGTATTGCATGCATCATTTCAAATTCATGAATATTTCATCATTGCATGCATCATGCCAAATCATAAAATATACAATCATCATTAATGCATGATTCCTAATCATCATTTATTTTGCAACATGATGGTACCAAATTTGTCAAATTACATTCTACCATACATGATCGAAACTTCTTATTTGTATACATCAAAACAAATTAATGAATATTTCATGTATTCTTATCATCACATAAGAAATATCAAGAAGAATTATTAGGTGATGAGATAAACATTTCATGAATACAAGGAATTGCATAAAAATCATATCATGAAAGATTAGAACATGTGAATACCAAAAGACATGATTTCTTTTTGAAAAACCTACTCCATAATTAATCAAAAGAAAATCTTAGGAGAACGATTAATGAAAAAATCTTGATTCATAATAAATCTTAATTTGTAAATATCACGGAACCAAGATCATGATTTTGGATAAAACTCATTCAAATTCAAATCACCAAAAATCATTTTTATGGTTCACAAAATTCATAACATAAGTAGATTCATGATTTCATTGATAATATATTTTCCCTTTTTTAAGTATTTCATTTTAAGTGATTGATTTCATGTTAGCATGCTTTTTCATTTATGTTAAACATGCATCAACGTTTAGGATCAAAAAATGAATTTCATCATAAAACCATCAAGATCAATAGATTCTCAAAAACGAACTATTATGATCAAGAAAATCCGAAAATGAAATTTAACACTTTCATGCATTCGGACAAGAGTTTGCTATAGATTTTCAAGTTCAATCATGAAGATAAAACATGCTCATGATCATAAAAAATTTGTATCCAAAACACATAATTTCCAACATGTTATTAAGGCATGTAATAGTGTAAAATCATCATGGCAATTAAGTGATTTGAACATTGAATCAAGAAAGTCCGAAAAATAATCTTAACAAGTTCATGCATTCGAGCACATTTTTGCCATAGTTTTTCAAATACACTTATGAAAATAACACATGCTTATCATCATGTATAGCTGAAAATCTCATGCATAAAATTGTTAATCAAAATATTTAATATTATATCATTATGCATTTCTTCAAATCAAACATGATTTTTTTTTAATCCAAATGGAAATCAACGTAATACCCATTATTACTTCTTAACCATGATTTCATATTTTCAATCAAAATAATTTTATTTGTTTATCATAAAATATGCAATATTATCATTTTCGAAATTACTTAGCATTATCATAACTTTTTTTTTAAACATATAATTTTTAAGAAAATTAATTCTAAACTAAAAAAGAAAATACATCATGAGAGCATCAAGTAATTTCAAAATAAATTAGGGGGATTTCGATTACCTCATCATTGAAGGCGGTTAAGGCGTAGTTTGCCACCTCGCCTTTCTTGATTTTCTCCTCGTCTTCGGAGGAGCTGGATTCATCTCACTTTGTGTTCTTCTTCTTTGGCCTCTTCCTTCATTCAAGTTTATTATTTATTTTAGATTTTTGTTTAATAAACTTATTAAGATTTAGTGTTCGAAGTTCAAGTTCATCATTATCCTCATCACTTGAGTCATCGCTCAAGTGGTATTCATTTGTCCGGAGTTCCAAATCCTTCCTGTTCTTTGGAAGGTGATTTTGTTCATCATGTTCATCATGTGCATTGTGCACCATTTCATATGTCATCAATGAACCAATTAGTTCTTCAAGTAGTAAGTTGTTTATGTTTTTAGCTTCTTGTATTGCAGTTACTTTTGAATCCCACTTCTTAGAAAGAGAACGCAAAATCTTGTTTACGAGTTCAAAATTCGAAAATTTTTTCCAAGAGCTCTTAAACTATTGACGACATCCGTGAAACGGGTGTACATGTCGCCTATAGTCTCGCTTGGTTGCATTCGAAAAAGCTCAAAATCATGCAATAAAATGTTAACTTTCGAGTCTTTGACTCTACTAGTTCCCTCGTGCGTGATTTCAAGTGTTCGCCAAATGTCAAAAGCCGTTTCGCACGTAGAAATCTGATTGAACTCATTTTTGTCCAAAGCGCAAAATAAGGCATTCATAGCCTTTGCGTTTAAAGAAAAATGCTTCTTCTCCAAATCCGACCATTCGTTCATCGGTTTAGAGGGAAGTTGAAAACCGTTTTCAACGATATTCCATAAATCCAAATTCATAGAAATCAAGAAAACTCTCATTCGAGTTTTCCAATAAGTGTAATCCAATCCGTTAAACAACGGTGGACGAACAACCGATAAGCCCTCTTGAAAGGCATGAAGAGCCATTTCTATCGGGTGTAAATCTGAAATGAGAAATACCGGGCTTTGATACCAATTGTTAGGATCAAGAGCACTAAGAGGGGGGGGAGGGGTGAATTAGTGCAACGGAAAACCTTCTACGATTAAAATAAACTACATTTGTTCGATAAAAGTGATTTCAGTAAGAAAGCCAATTCGTAAATCACTTTAACTTTTGATTAAGTGAGATGTAGCAAAGATATAAATGCAGTTTGCAGTAATGGTTCAAATCAGATAGTAGGCGCAAACTGAAATATGATATTCGTACGAAAAAACTAATTTACGTCTAAATGCTGATTCGTAAATCACTTGATTAAGCGAGATGTAGTTAAAGCTGTTAGGATCGGAGCGGCACTAAGAGGGGGGGGTGAATTAGTGCAGCGGATTAAAACTTCAGTTTTGATAAATCTTTCGTACGATGAAAAGCAATATCAATGGAAACCGATTTTAGAAGCTTGATAAATTAGAAACGTATGGAAGCGTAGTAACTAAGTAGAGAAGTTTGCAGTATGTAAATGGCAAGAGTAGGATGCAAACCAGATAACGCAGTAGTTTTTAAAGTGGTTCGGTCAAAATGACCTACATCCACTTGCGAAGCCTTCTTCGAAGAGGCTTCCAACTTCCACTAACAAATTTCTTGTAGTGGAAGGACTAATACCCCTCTTACAACCTTTACAAGTGGTTCACACTCTTACAATTCTTTTCAACAAGATGGGAGGAGGTGAACACTTAAGCAATATGAAAAACAAGGCTTGCAAAGACTATTCTAAGGCTCTTAACTCAAACTATTGCTTTTCAAAAGGTTGTGATCTCAGCTGAGATTTGAGGGGTATTTATAGGCCTCAAGAGGATTCAAATTTGGGCTCCAAAATTTGAATTCTCTTTGGTTCCCGATGCTAGCGGTGCTACCGTCCAACCAAGCGGTGCCACCGCCCAGCTCTCGGGTGTTGGGCGGTGCCACCGCCAAATCTGGCGGTGCCACCGCCTACACTATTTCAGCTCACTGGTTGGGCTCCAAAATTGGCCCAAACCAGTCCGAACTAGAGCCCAATTGGCCCCTACTTGGTTTATAGGATTAACACCTAATCCTAACCCTAAGTAACATGCTAACTACGAATTTAAAGATATTTTCTAAGCTATTACAAAGTCCATAAGTCAAGACTTCTTCCGGCGAGCTTCCGGCGAACTTCCGACGGTTTTCCGATAAACTCTCGGAAACCATTCTGTGGACTCCCGGCAAACTCCTAGACTTCACGATTTGATCTTGACGAGTTCCAACGAGCTTCTTCGGCAAACTCCGATCTTTCTCGGCGAGCTCCACGAACTTCCAACGAACCTTCCGGCGATCTTCTGAAAAACCCTTCGGCAAGCTCCCTACTCATTCTCAGCTAGTTCCGGCAGCATTCCCGATGAACCTTCGGACTTCCGTCAAACTCTCGAACTCGCAATGAATCCTTCGTGCTTGACTCCGACACTTTGTTTTGCTTTATGTCTTCGTCGTTATCATAGTTAATCTTGCACACATAAGCTAAAACTCTACTCCGATCTAGACAATTATTACAACGCAAATTGACATTCTGTTGCCCGGCACGTCATTGGTTGGCGCTTCATCCGATTCTTCGGTGCATCGTCCTCTCTTGCGGCTTGTTGCCCAATCGGCGGTTGACCTCCGCAACCTCGATATCCTTGGCACAATTTTGCTCTCCTTGGCCCGATGCTCGATGTCCGAAGCCTTCTGCCATCCAATATCTTGATGTAATCTCCTCCGGCGCAACGTCAATTCCTCCTGCGTTAATTGTCTAATCCTGATCGAGTAGACCTGCATCACTCAAAATACAGTTTAAATTATAAACACATATCAAGTGGTTTCATCATCAAAATACGAGATTCAACAAAAGCAAGGATATAAAAGCAGTTTACAGTTATGATAGAAATCAAAATGTAAACGCAAATTGAAATATGATGATCGCACGATAAAACTGATTTACGTCGAAACGCCGATTAGGAAAGTGCAAAGCTTGAAACCCAATCGTATATGCGCAGAAAGCAGTAAGCTTTTGAGGAGGTTTGCAGTAAAGATAAGATGCTCAAAGTAAATGCAAACTAAGATTTAGAGTGGTTCGGTCAATCTTGACCTACTCCACTTTTGGCTTCCTCCACCGACGAGGTCATCGACGTCAACTAGAGGCCTTCCTTCAATAGGTGAAGGCCAACCACCCTTTTACAGTTTCACTCATTTTTACGGGCTTAGGAGACAACCTTTACAGAATTTCCTTTCCTCTCTTAATAGATTAGGACTTGGAAGAAAAGAGGAAGAAGAACTTTCAACTCATACAACACTTTTGAGCTCTAAAAATCACAAAGTAAAATCAGAATTTCAGTGGTTTTTGGGTTCCCTTTCAGTGCAGAAAGGGTGGGGTATTTATAGGCCCCAACTAAGTATGAATTTGGAGCTCAAAACTATCAATTCCCGGAATTCTGGGATCTGGCGGTTGCACCGCTTGACTGAGGCGGTTGCACCGCCTGGCAGAGCTCGAAGACTAAGCCTCTGGACAGTGCCACCTCCTGTCAAGGGCGGTTGCACCTCCTGCCAGAGCTCGAAGACCGAGCTCAAGCGGTGCCACCGCCTGACCGAGGCGGTTGCACCGCTCAGCCAGAGCTCGGAGACCGAGCCCAAGCGATACCACCTCCTGTCAGGGGCGGTTGCACCGCCCAGTCTCGCTCGGAGACTGAGCCCAGTGCCACCGCCTGGCTGGGGCGGTTCAACCGCCTGGCAGAAATCAGGGTCCGAATGGGTTGATCTATTCGGCCCAATTTGGGTTTTTCAGGGGTCCAATTACCCCAAGATTAAGTTAATGGGATCACCTCCCATTTCCAACTTAATCATTGTGCTAACTACGATATTTCCTAAGACATTTACTGCAATTTGCTCTGGTGCGTCAATCGCTTCTTCTGTCAAGCTTTCGGCGAACTTCCGTCGATCATCCGATGAACCCTCGGTGATGCTCCTGCGGACTTCCGACAAACTCCTGGACTTGCGACGATCCACTTGGCGAGTTCCGACGAGCTTCTTTGGCAAGCTCATGGACTTCTCGGATTTGTTCCCGCAGAACCTTCGACGACTGTCCGAACTTCCGTCGAACTCTCGAACTCCCAACGTGATCATTGTCTTGACTCCGGCGCAACTCTTGCTGCATATCTTACTTTCATCGTAGTTAATCCTGCACACTTAAAATAAAACTTTGATTGAGATAATTAATCCTAAGCAATTAACCAAGTTGTCTGGCATGTCATTGGTCCCTCGACGCTTCGTCCGATTCCTCGACGCTTCGTCCGATTCTTCGGCGCATCGTCCTCTCCTGCAGCCTATTGCCCAATCGGCCAGTTGACTCCGCAACTCTGATATCCTTGGCACAATACCCGCTCTTCTTGGCCTGATGCCTGAGTCCACGGCCCGAAGCCTTCTGTCGATACATCGACCGATCCATCGGCCCGTCGTCCAATCTTCTGACATGTTCCTCCGGCACAACATGATTTTCCTGCTTTAATTGTCTTATCCTGATCGAAGCATCCTGCGTCACTCAAAATGCAGATTAAATCATAAACATATATCAAGTAGTTTCATCATCAAAATATGAGATTCAACAGATTACACCTTTTTGAAAAGTAAGAAAGTGAGAAAAAGCTCTAGCAAAGTCTTGTTTTCATTAGCTTAAGTCTTCACCTCCCTCTTTCTCTTTGAAAAAAATCTGTAAGAGGGTGAACCACTTGTAAGAAGGTTGTAAGAGGGGTATTTGGTCCTTCCCCTTCAAAATGATTTGCTAGTGAAAGTTGGGAGCCTCATCGAAGAAGGCTTTGAAAGTGGATGTAGGTCATTTGATCGAACCACTATACATCGTGGTGATCCTTGAATGTGTGAGTGTTTAATTTTTTGAACCATTTCTCTACTTAGCTGCAAATCATTCGGTTTTCATCTCCCTATTCTTGACTACCTTTACTCGAGATATTTTAGCTAAGTCATCCTTCGTCGAATCGAAATCTCTACACATTTACGAAATCGATTTCAAACTTACGAGTTTTAATCCGCTGCACTAATTCACACCCCCCCCCCTCTTAGTGCCGCTCCGATCCTAATAATTGGTATCAGAGCAAGGCTCACTCTCATATTTGGTTTAATACCTAAGAGAGATAGCTTACTCCGGCATGCAAGAGGGTCACTCTATTACATATCCGCCTATGTTTAATGGGTCGGATTACACGTATTGGAAGACTCGTATGAGGATCTTCCTTATTTCCATGGATTTTGAGCTTTAGAATATTATCGAAAATGGATTTTAAAAATCTTCTCTTCTGATGAGCGAATGGGATGAATCGGAGAAGAAGGTAAAAGCTTTAAACGCAAAGGCTATGAATGCCTTGTTTTGTGCACTTGACAAAAATGAATTTAATCGTGTTTCGATTTGTGATTCGGCTTTTGATATTTGGAGAACCCTTGAGGTCACTCATGAAGGTACTAGCCGAGTGAAAGAGTCCAAAATCAATATTCTTGTGCATTCCTATGAACTTTTTCGGATGAAACCAAGTGAGTCCATCGGAGACATGTACACTCGTTCCACGGATGTCATCAATGGACTCAAAGCTCTTGGTAAAGGTTTTTCTAACTTTGAATTAGTAACTAAAATTTTAAGATCCCTTCCAAAGAGTTGGGATCCAAAAGTTACAGCCATTCAAGAGGCCAAGGACCTTAAAACATTTCCTCTCGAAGAACTTATTGGGTCTCTAATGACTTACGAAATGATATGCTATACTCATGAAGAGCTCCAGAACCCCTTTCTAAAGAACAGGAAGGATATGACACTTAGAACACAAGAAGATCCACTTGAAAGGAACATCAAAGTGATGAGGACAGTGACGATGACATTGCACTTTTAACTCAAAAATTTTAAAAATTTATAAGAAAGAACATATTTAAAAATGACACCAAAAATAAACTTGAATATAAAAAGGACCAAGTAATATGCTACGAATGCAAAAAGCTGGGGCACTTCAAAAATGAATGCCCCCAAGCCAAGAAGAAGTAACCAAAGAAGAAGAAAGCTTTAAAAGTGACTTGGGACGACTCAAGTGATTCCGAGAATGAAGAAGCTAGCAACAAAGAGGAGGCAAACTTCACGCTAATGGCTTTAGGAGGAGAGGTATGTGATTTAATTAATGAAGATTTATCTTTCGATGAACTTTCTATCGCTTTTCACGAATTATTTGATGAGTGTAGAACTATTAGTAAGAAGTTCAATCTATTAAAGAGAGAGCATGCCTTACTACAAAATAAGCTTGATAGTCTTTAAACTCCTCCATGCTCTAAGTGTGAACACTTAGAAGCAATAAAAAATAAGAATTAGTTACTTAAGGAGACCTTAAACAAGTTTAAGGTCGGTAGCAAAGGCTTGGATAGGATCCTTGCAAACAAGGGTCACGTCGCAAATAGAAGTGAAATTGGTTTTGTGAGAGGATCTCACCAAAATCCTACCACCTTCATTAAAGGACCCACATTACATCTTTCACCTCATTTGAAATATAACTTTTATTGTAAATCTGGACATGTTATTTACAAATGTCCATTTAAGAAAATTAGTCCACATAAGTTGATATGGGTTCCTAAAGGAACTATAAATAATTCAATGATGAATGACAAAATTAGTAGATCAAATTTTAAGGCACCCAAAATCAAATGTGTACCTAAAAATCATCCTCTTTTGTAGACAAACTCACAAGCTAGGAATAAGAGATGGTATCTTAATAGTAGATACTCAAGGCATATGACCGGAGATCCATTATCAATAATAATAATGTCATTCTAGAATTTATTGATATAAAGCATCAATTAACGGACATTTTCACAAAAGCCTTAAATGAAGATCAATTTGACTTTATTAGAAGGGAATTAGGCATGTTGAATTGTCCTTGTGAATGAGCTTGATTGTATATATTTTCTGAAAATTTTTCATCCACTTTTCGGTTTTCGTGGATTTGACTTCTTTCTTTTCGATTTTGAATGACATCTTAAAGAGTGATTCAAGAAACTATCCTATCTTAAATCAAATACATTAAAACTTCTGAAAACAAACAAAAAAATCATTTTTTAACGTGCCAGCAATGGCATCGCTAGAACTGACGGTAGCACCACTTGGGCACTCGGTCCCCAAGCGGTGGGACCACTCGGTTGGCAGTGGCACCGCCCGAGAACCCCCTTATAAAGAGGGGGGGGGGTTAGGGTCGGCGATGGAACCGCCCCCAACCTGAGAGCACCCTCCCTAGCACTCTCACAAAGCAACTCTAAACCTCTCTCAATCTCATTCCAAGCCTCTAGAAACCTAAGAGAGGGGTTCTTCTTGGATCAAGCTCTCTAACTCTCAAGGAAACTTATATAAGGTAAGATCTGAAATTTTTTTTCTTCCTCTCATTATTTGGCCTATTCTTTAAAGTTCTCTCTTAATCTATCATTATGATTAGATATGGCTCCTAAGAGATCATCAAAAACCAAAGGGAAAAGGGTGGAAAGAGATTCCTATGACCAAATCCTCTTTAGATCTTATGAAGTAGCCCTTAGGTATCCAAATTTCGAAACAAGAATAATACATAAGGGCAAACATGTTGATCTAGATGAACTTAGAAACCTAGAACCCATTAGATGGTTTGCAAATTTAGATGTCTTATCTATCCTATAAATCGATGAACTGATTTACCCTAGGTTGGTTAGGTTATTTTACGTAAACTTAAGTGTGTACAATGATAGCTTAACTACTTACCTCTTAGGAACACAAATTTGAATCTTTGATAGCACTATATGTGAGTTAATTGGAATTGCCGAAAAGGATAGGGGTTGTTATTTTAGAATTAAATAGGATATCAATGCAATCGGAGCAACTTACTTTGAAGCCTTAGAAACTATTTTTGCAAATCCGAACCTAGGCATAATTCCCAAAAGTTACAAGCACTTGTTGCCCTTTAACTCTAAATTTCTTCATCACATCATGATAAGCATCCTACTTCCTAAACAATTTCATCATGATGAGATTAGTCAAATAGAGTTAAGTACTATGTATTGGATTATGACCAACCAAAATAATTATTTTGGATACTTAATCTGGCAACATATTGTCACGGACAAACTTCTAAACAGGATGTTTGATGTAATGCTTATGTATGTCCGTGTCTTTTGGTATGTTCATGCCTTGTACAGCATGTAGAGGGGCGGTCGAAGGCTTAATAGTCCCATTTTAGTTGGGTTGGTGGCCTCTTTAGGCTTGTAAATAAAGGTTGTGTCATGTGAACACGTGCGAGAGATTTTTGATCTGTAATGGACCATTTTACCCTTTGTTGTGCAACTGTTCAGAGCTTGTAAAGTCTGTTTATAATTTGCATTGTCTATGAAGTGTTTTTCGGAGATGTTTGCTTGTGGATCCCGATTGAGGCATTCTCTCTAACCCATTCTCTCTTTTGTTGGTCCTAAGGGACAATGGGAGGCTTCGGGGAGGCTAACCTTTGCGGACGGACACGCAAGGGTGCCACACTACTTAGGCAAAACCAGCTAAGTCCGTGACAGATGGTATCAGAGCAGGACAAGCTCTCATAGAAACACTTAGCATGCAAACGTGGGGGACCTAGCTTGGTTGCGTTGAGGGCAGTCAGCACACGCACGACCATTCGGGGGAAAACGGGCATGGAGATGTAGGGGAAAAGGAGTCGCTCGGAGGAGCGGACATCTGACATTGGCATTCAGAGGAATGACCAACCCTTCGCGCAAGAGGCACCACAAGAATAGGCAAGCTTGGAAGAATGTGGAGCGCACAAAGGTTGGGATGGCTGAGTTTGAGCTATGGCTCAACGTTGACAACTATACTTGATGGTGCTCAAGGCAAGCGAGGCGCTTGGTAAAGGATGAGACCATGCAAGGTGAAATGAGTTGCTCAACGACCAAAAGAGTTATGCAAAGCTCACAGAGGTGAGGGGAATTGCTAACTCGAAGAATTTGGTACTCATGCATGGGCTTGTATGCGGATGATGGAATGTTCGTGGTCATCCCAAGGCGACCGAAACTCGGCGCCATGGAGCATTGAAACTTTCTCTTCGGCATGTGAAGGATACATCCGTAGGAGGCTGAAGTGTGCAATGAGTTCAGCATGTTGCTAGGCCTTGAGTGGTGCAGCGGGGGCTGTATTGACGTGGAGTCGCAATCTAGCAAGTGCATTTGTAGGAGGCAGATCAATGCATAGTTTGTTCAGCAGATCAGAGTAGTCCAAGGGGATAGTGGTCTCTGAAACGAAGAGAGATGTTGCTCCAATGGGACAGTTATCCAGGAGGGATAAGTCCCGACTCTCCAGAGGGAGAATCATGTGGGACGGATCTCACATGTTGAGGAGGAGTACCTCAACAAACAACAACTCCACGAAGCTCGATGGACTGAGCAAGCGGCGAGGAGTCATTGCATGATCTCGCTTGAGAGAATGTATTGGTGGATGCATTACGAGATCAAGTGGGGGAGCGATCTAAAACAACACAAATGAAGGCACACTTGGAGTCGATATGGAGATCAGACTCAAGGGAGGGCTGACCCGTGGAATGGTGGGCGCGAGGGCCACCATCGACTCAATGCAAAAATGAGGAGCGGAGCAACTTGGGTGTAACTTGGCAAAGTACCCAAGCCGCATAAAGGGAGCCATCATAGAAGTTGGAACATGGAGCAGAGGCACAGTGCTTTCCTTAAACAGAGGTCAAGGACATGAACTCTTGCAGAGGCAAGAGTAGGATCATGTTGTTGGAGCAGACGCGCAGTGCTTTCCTTAGACAGAGGTCAAGGACATGAACTCTTGCAGAGGCAAGAGTAGGATCATGTTTGTAACACCCCTCATTTCCGAATGTTCGTATAAATTTTTGGTGATAACGTAAGCATCTATTTTAATTGACAAAAGAAATAGAGTATGAATCAGAGGTAACTTATTTGTAAGATTTGGGAGATCTGTTCAAAAAAAAAAAAAAGAGAAAAGAAAGAATCTGAGGACCTATATGTAAACCCTAAGGACCAAATCGTGAATATGATAAAAACAAGGACTAAACTGCAAAATGCACCAAATGACAAATTCCACCGCTTAAGCCTCTCTGCCTTCGTTCTTAAGGAAGCAGAGGAGGTAGCTCGTGGGTGATCAGGGAAAGAAAGAAAGAAAGAAGAAGAAGAAGAAGAAGAAGAAGAAGAAGAAGAAGAAGAAGAAGAGAAAGAAAATTGGGGCTTTTAGGGTTCTTGCTTTAATCTTGTCATTTCGGGTCAAAATTTCCAAAGGCAAGTGTTCTAACCCCATCCTACAGCAGTATTAGACTCTGTTTTTATGTTGATTCAAAATAAATTGGAAGATTTCTATTTAGAAACTGATATGTCTCTCCTTGGACATAAAACCATGGATTCTGAAAGTTTTTTTTTCGGTAAACTGACCCCTAAGCACTGTTTCAGCTATAAGTTTTAGTACAGAATGAGGATTCAGGCAGGAACTATTTTTGTTTGAAATTAGACTCGTATATATTTCTTTTGACACCAATTTTGTAGATTTTGGACACCGAATACTTACCCAAAAATTTGTTTCAAAAGAGCCTATAGACGCTGTAAAACAGAGTTCAAGATTTCTGACCTTTCGATACTAAAACGCCTATAACTCCCTGTTGAAAATTTTGGTTTGTACCAAACTGATTTTATTTGAAACTAGACTTGAAATTCTCACTTTTGACATATAGTTTGAAAATTTTGGAGTTCAATTGCCCACCCTATCGTCTGTTGAATCGGACCTTATAAATTCTGCAAAACAGTGATTGTGATTTTGACCTTGTGTTACCAAATCAGAGGTAACTCTGTGTTGGGAGCCCTGTTTCATATGAAATCTGTTCCATCCGAATATAGATTGATATATGGTTCGACCATAGCCTTCTTATGGGTATTGGAGCATAATTGTTATTCTGAAATATTTGTTTGATGTGCCATTGGAATTCTGTCCGAAATCGAGCTTTGGTCGATTTCGCGTATTCTGTTCCATTTCCTTTGGATACTTGAATTCGCCTAATCTTCTTATTGGAATTGAGCTGATTATGATTGTTTGGAATCCCTGTACACTCTTGCTTTCATTTCTTTCCTAAAATGAATACTTTTGTGAGAGATTTGTTCCTTGCATCACATTGCTTTTGAAAAGGCACTTGTACGTTTGGTTGTTCCGCGTGTGCTTCCGTTATATGCTACTTATTGTTGAAACTGCCTTCTTGTACTCTGGTGTGTGGGATCGTCTGGACCTTTGCCAGAAATGGTAAAGGGTATGCGCTGATTTGCCCGCTTTGTGGGGTCCCGCTATGTGGGATATTCTGGTATGCGCTTATTTGCCCGCTTTGTGGGGTCCCACTTTGTGGGATATTGCTTAGAGCCTGCGATGCTCTGCCGGCCCCCTTTGACTTCACCTAGACGTGGGTGGATGGAGCTCCCAGACGTGGGAGACTTTTGTCAGGTGGTCATTCAGAAATGGATGAATCACATTCTGACTGAGATCCCACTACACCCTCTATATGTTTGATATGACATCCAGAGTTTTGGTGAGTTATTTCTGTTCGTGCTCTGGATAGTTATGATATGATTGCAACGTCAAGGACGACGTTTGAGCTTCTGTACGACATATGAGTTTGATATGCTCTGAAATGCTTCATTCACTGCTGATTTTGCTTCGTAATGTTCCCTATGTCGTTGATGTGATTTGGAACATTTTATATGCCATTGATAAGCTCCGATATGTTTCCTTTGTTTCTGATATGCTCCAATTACTCTATGCCCCATCTGTCAGGAACCAAATATGTATGATTAAAAAGGACAATTATGATTCTGCTCCTAATGATATTATGTATACGAAATCGTATATTCTGCTTTGTGTTTGAAACTGCATCTCTTTGGAAATTGTACTATTTTGATATGGATATGTTAGTCACTTGCTGAGCTCTTTATGCTCACCCCATTTGTTGATAAATTTTTCAGGATAGCGTATCGCTTGCTTAAATGTTAAGAATGGGCTGAGGCAGTGGAAAGTTTAGAAGACGTTGGGCAGAACTTTTGTTAGCATATATGTAGTTGTGTATAAGCTACGTTGCATCTAATGAAATGTGACTATGAATCTAAACCTGTCGATTTTGTGTAAGTTAAAGGATCCCTCATGTATAGGGTTTTGGAGTGTTAAATTAAATTCGTGTAATGATATGAACTTATGGTAAATCGATGATTGTGGTGACTGCATAGATTTCCCCACTTGTGGATTTATATTGTGGTTTTTATTTTGATGAGTTGAGTTCAGATTGTATAAATTATCGAGTGATGTGTGCTATGTTTATGAATTGCACAGGGTTATGAATTGATAGATTATAGAAGTGAAATTTTTGATCTGAATGTTTTCTTAGTGACCTCAAATGTGTGTTTGGATCCTGGGTTAGTTGTGGCGAAAAAATTTAAATATCATGGATATTTTTAGGGGCGTGACAGAGGTGGTATCAGAGCATGATTTGAGAATCACTAAGAATATTATGTTTTTTTTTTAGGTTTATTGACTACCATTTAGAGATTGATCAAAGAAAATGTTCTTTTGATGTTTTAGGAAGCGAGGATGACGAGATCATCTGGTTCTCCTGTTGCATCTACTGCTGATCAATTGAGTGGTATTATGCGGACTTTGGAGACTATGGCACAAGTGATGCAACAACAACAACAACCTGTCCAACAAGGAAATAATGATGGGACAGAGACATCAAACCAGACGGGGTTGGGAATTGGACAGTTTAAGAAGCTTAGTCCTCCCAGTTTCAGTGGTGAGTCTGATCCAATGGTGGCGGAACGATGGATGATGCAGATAGAGAAAATATTTGATGCCTTAAATTACTCTGATGAACGAAAGGTTTTTCTTGCCACCTTTATGCTGGAGGGAGAAGCTGAACACTGGTGGAGAATGATTAAGAGGATGTCTGAAATCAAACATGAGCCAATGACATGGAAGTTATTCCAAGAAAAGTTTAACGATAAATATTTTTCAGAATGTATGAGAGAGCAAAAAGAATTGGAGTTCTTGAATCTTATCCAGGGAAGTATGACGGTTACAAAGTATGAATCTAAATTTACTGAGCTCTCCAGGTTTGCCACACATATGACTGATGATGAATCTAGAAAGGCAAGAAGGTTTGAAAGGGGATTACGACCGGCAATAAGAAGCCGAATGTCAGCTTTAAAATTACAAACATATGCTGATACGGTAGAAAGAGCTTTGAAAATTGAAAGAGACATGGAGGAAATCCAAGAAATCATTGGCAAGAACCAAAGGGACAAATTTACTAGTAAAAGCAGGAGAGTAAATGAATACGAAGATAGTAACAAGAGGTTTAAGACATCTGGATTTGAGAAAAGGAAACCATGGGGGAGGACTCAGTTATGTGAAAAATGCGGGTTAAATCATGAGACAAGTCGGTGTTTTCGGGTGACTGGAGCATGTTTCAATTGTGGAAAGCTAGGTCATCAAATAAAAGATTGCCCACTGAACAGGAAAAGAGAGCCATTGTCTCCTAGACCCTCAGCCCATGCTAGAGTATACGCTATCACTGAACAAGATTCTAGAGCTTCTAAATCAGTGGTGGAAGGTATTCTTCATGTTTCTAAAAGAAATGCAAAAGTTTTGTTTGATCCCGGCTCCAACTTATCGTTTGTTTCAAAATACTTTGCTTGTCACTTGGATATTCTACCTAAACCCCTAGATTATATGTTATATGTAACAACTGCTGTTGGAGATTCATTGGCAACAAAATTGGTCTACCCATCTTGTTTGATCTCTATTGGAGACCACGAACTCCTTGCTGATTTGATTCTCCTAGAGATCCAGGGTTTTGATATTATACTTGGCATGGATTGGTTATCTTCTCATCACGCCAGTATTGATTGTTACAAGAAAATAATTACTTTCTGCATACCAGATCAGCCTATATTTTTTCTTTGAGGGCATTAAGCATGATTTGCCTCCTTGCTTGATATCAGCACTTCAAGCTTATCGTCTTATGCAGAAAGGTTGTTTTTGTTATATGGTGTGTGTAAAGGAGCATTCAAACCAGGAAACCCACCTAGATGAAATTTCAGTGGTCAAAGAATTCCCTGATGTATTCCCAGATGACTTGCCTGGTTTACCTCTAGATAGAGAGGGTGAATTTGCTATTGATCTGGTCTCCAGTACAACCCCAATATCTAAGCCTCCCTACAGAATGGCACCACTCGAGCTAGAGGAATTAAAGAAGCAAATACAAGAATTATTAGATAAGGGTTTCATACGACCCAGTGTGTCCCCATGGGGTGCTCCGGTACTATTAGTGAAGAAGAAGGATGGAACATTGAGGCTTTGTATTGATTATAGACAGTTGAATCAGGTGACCATCAAAAACAAATATCCCATACCTAGAATTGATGATTTGTTTGATCAACTACAGGGTGCACAAGTATTCTCTAAGATTGACCTGAGGTCAGGTTACTATCAGCTAAAGATCAAGGAGGAGGATATTTCAAAAACAGCTTTCAGAACTCGATATGGTCATTATGAATTCTTGGTGATGCCGTTTGGTTTGACAAATGCCCCTGCAGCTTTTATGGAACTAATGAATAGGATATTTCAACCGCTCTTGGATATCTGTGTAATTGTATTTATTGATGACATATTGGTGTATTCAAAGAGTAACCAGGAGCATGAGGAACACTTGAGTGATGTGTTGTCCATACTAAGAGAAAAGAAGTTGTATGCGAAGTTCAGCAAATGTGAATTTTGGTTGAATGAAGTTGCTTTCTTAGGCCATGTGATTTCAGGGAAGGGTATATCTGTTGATCCAAGGAAAATAGAAGCTGTAGTTGAATGGGAAGTACCAACAAATGTAACAGAGGTTAGAAGTTTCTTGGGCATGGCAGGTTATTACATGAGATTTGTGGAGGGATTTTCTCGAATTGCTCAACCTCTCACCAAACTCACTAAGAAGAATATGAAATTTGTATGGGGTGATGATTGTGAGCAAAGCTTTCAAGAGTTAAAAAGAAGATTGACTAGTGCCCCTATTCTCACTATTCCAAGTGATAGTGAGGGATTTGTAGTTTATACTGATGCTTCAAGAAAGGGCTTAGGATGTGTTTTGATGCAGGAAGGGAGAGTAATTGCTTATGCTTCTAGGCAACTTAAGGGTTATGAATTGAATTATCCAACTCATGATTTGGAATTAGCAGCAATCATTTTTGCTCTAAAGATTTGGAGACATTATTTGTATGGTCGACAGTTTGAAATCTTTACTGATCACAAGAGTCTAAAATATATTTTCACTCAGAAAGAGCTAAACATGAGGCAGCGAAGATGGATAGAACTTCTGAAGGATTACGATTGTGTCATCCGTTATCACCCGGGCAAGGCCAATGTGGTAGCTGATGCACTTAGTAGGAAATCTACAAGTTTTATGGCTAGTCTGGTCGTGAAGCAATGGAAGTTATTAGAAGAAAATTCTGATTTGAAAGCTTTGAGGAAAGAGCAAGACTCGATGATATTGATGGCCTCCATTCAAGTGCAATCTGATCTTATTCAACAAATTAAGAAAGGACAATTACGAGATCCATATTTAATCTACTTGAGGAATGAAGTAGAAAAAGAATTGAAGCCACAATTTCAAGTTTCAAAGGATGGCCTATTGAGATTTGGGGAGAGAGTATGTGTACCAAATGAACTAGATATCAAGAATCAAATCCTAAATGAAAGTCATACTTCAAAGTACGCCCTACACCCTGGGAGCACTAAGATGTATAGAGATCTTCAAAGTTATTATTGGTGGGAAGGCATGAAGAAGGAAATTGCAATGTATGTTTCAAAATGTTTGACGTTTCAGCAAATCAAAGTAGAACACCAAAGACCTGGAGGGTTGCTGCAACCTTTAGTTATACCTGAATGGAAATGGGAATGTATTACTATGGATTTTGTTTCAGGACTACCCAGAACCTCGAGGAAGCATGATGCTATTTGGGTTATCATTGATAGGTTAACAAAATCTGCACATTTCCTTCCGATTAATATGACTTATTCGCTTGATAGACTTGCAGATTTATATGTTAATGAAATAGTAAGACTTCATGGTATTCCAAAGGAGATCATCTCTGATAGAGACTCCAGATTTCTCTCTAGATTCTGGAGAAGATTACAGGAATCTATGGGCACTAAAGTTAAGTTTAGCACTGCATATCATCCTCAGACCGATGGTCAGTCAGAAAGAACAATTCAAACACTTGAGGATTTGCTTAGAGCCTATGTTATGGACTGGAAAGGTGAATGGGATAAGGATATTTCACTTGTTGAGTTCACGTATAACAATAGTTATCATTCAAGTATTCATATGGCTCCTTATGAAGCTTTATATGGGCGAAAGTGCATAACACCTATATGTTGGGAGGAAGTTGGGGACAGAAAGTTGTTAGCACCGGACCAGGTACAAGAAACTACCGAGAAAATTCAAGTTATAAGGAAAAGGTTAAAAGCTGCTCAAAGTCGTCAAAAGAGTTATGCCGATAATAGGAGACGAGATATTGAGTTTGAAATCGGAGATTTTGTATTCTTAAAAGTCTCCCCTTCCAAAGGCATTATAAGGTTTGGGAAGAAAGGAAAGTTAAGCCCAAGATTTATTGGACCTTTTGAGGTTCTTGAGAGGGTTGGTTCTGTCGCTTACAGGATTGCCTTACCACCAGCATTGAGCCATGTCCATGATATATTTCATGTCTCGATGATTAGAAAGTATATGTATGACCCTTCTCACATCATTAAGTATGAGCTGGTGGAGTTCGATAAAGATTTATCCTATGTGGAAGAGCCTATTCAGATTATTGATAAGAAAGAAAAAGTCCTAAGGAATCGGGTCATCCCACTGGTTCAAGTAAATTGGAGACATCATTCTGGAGAAGAGACAACTTGGGAGCTAGAAGAGGAAATGAAAAAGGTGTATTCTCGTCTTTTCATCGAATAGAGGTACGATAAATTTAGAGGACTAAATTTTTCTTTTAAGGGGGGGAGAGTGTAACACCCCTCATTTCCGAATGTTCGTATAAATTTCTAGTGATAACGTAAGCATCTATTTTAATTGACAAAAGAAATAGAGTATGAATCAGAGGTAACTTATTTGTAAGATTTGGGAGATCTGTTCAAAAAAAAAAAAAAAGAGAAAAGAAAGAATCTGAGGACCTATATGTAAACCCTAAGGACCAAATCGTGAATATGATAAAAACAAGGACTAAACTGCAAAATACACCAAATGACAAATTCCACCGCTTAAGCCTCTCTGCCTTCGTTCTTAAGGAAGCAGAGGAGGTAGCTCGTGGGTGATCAGGGAAAGAAAGAAAGAAAGAAAGAAGAAGAAGAAGAAGAAGAAGAAGAAGAAGAAGAAGAGAAAGAAAATTGGGGCTTTTAGGGTTCTTGCTTTAATCTTGTCATTTCGGGTCAAAATTTCTAAAGGCAAGTATTCTAACCCCATCCTACAGCAGTATTAGACTCTGTTTTTATGTTGATTCAAAATAAATTGGAAGATTTCTATTTAGAAACTGATATGTCTCTCCTTGGACATAAAACCATGGATTCTGAAAGTTTTTTTTTCGGTAAACTGACCCCTAAGCACTGTTTCAGCTATAAGTTTTAGTACAGAATGAGGATTCAGGCAGGAACTATTTTTGTTTGAAATTAGAATCGTATATATTTCTTTTGACACTGATTTTGTAGATTTTGGACACCGAATACTTACCCAAAAATTTGTTTCAAAAGAGCCTATAGACGCTGTAAAACAGAGTTCAAGATTTCTGACCTTTCGATACTAAAACGCCTATAACTCCCTGTTGAAAATTCTGGTTTGTACCAAACTGATTTTATTTGAAACTAGACTTGAAATTCTCACTTTTGACATATAGTTTGAAAATTTTGGAGTTCAATTGCCCACCCTATCGTCTGTTGAATCCGACCTTATAAATTCTGCAAAACAGTGATTGTGATTTTGACCTTGTGTTACCAAATCAGAGGTAACTCTGTGTTGGGAGCCCTGTTTCATATGAAATCTGTTCCATCCGAATATAGATTGATATATGGTTCGACCATAGCCTTCTTATGGGTATTAGAGCATAATTGTTATTTTGAAATATTTGTTTGATGTGCCATTGGAATTCTGTCCGAAATCGAGCTTTGGTCGATTTCGCGTATTCTGTTCCATTTCCTTTGGATACTTGAATTCGCCTAATCTTCTTATTGGAATTGAGCTGATTATGATTGTTTGGAATCCCTGTACACTCTTGCTTTCATTTCTTTCCTAAAATGAATACTTTTGTGAGAGATTTGTTCCTTGCATCACATTGCTTTTGAAAAGGCACATGTACGTTTGGTTGTTCCGCGTGTGCTTCCGTTATATGCTACTTATTGTTGAAACTGCCTTCTTGTACTCTGGTGTGTGGGATCGTCTGGACCTTTGCCAGAAATGGTAAAGGGTATGCGCTGATTTGCCCGCTTTGTGGGGTCCCGCTATGTGGGATATTCTGGTATGCGCTTATTTGCCCGCTTTGTGGGGTCCCGCTTTGTGGGATATTGCTTAGAGCCTGCGATGCTCTGCCGGCCCCCTTTGACTTCACCTAGACGTGGGTGGATGGAGCTCCCAGACGTGGGAGACTTTTGTCAGGTGGTCATTCAGAAATGGATGAATCACATTCTGACTGAGATCCCACTACACCCTCTATATGTTTGATATGACATCCAGAGTTTTGGTGAGTTATTTCTGTTCGTGCTCTGGATAGTTATGATATGATTGCAGCATCAAGGACGACGTTTGAGCTTCTGTATGACATATGAGTTTGATATGCTCTGAAATGCTTCATTCACTGCTGATTTTGCTTTGTAATGTTCCCTATGTCGTTGATGTGATTTAGAACATTTTATATGCCATTGATAAGCTCCGATATGTTTCCTTTGTTTCTGATATGCTCCAATTACTCTATGCCCCATCTGTCAGGAACCAAATATGTATGATTAAAAAGGACAATTATGATTCTGCTCCTAATGATATTATGTATACGAAATCGTATATTCTGCTTTGTGTTTGAAACTGCATCTCTTTGGAAATTGTACTATTTTGATATGGATATGTTAGTCACTTGCTGAGCTCTTTATGCTCACCCCATTTGTTGATAAATTTTTCAGGATAGCGTATCGCTTGCTTAAATGTTAAGAATGGGCTGAGGCAGTGGAAAGTTTAGAAGACGTTGGGCAGAACTTTTGTTAGCATATATGTAGTTGTGTATAAGCTACGTTGCATCTAATGAAATGTGACTATGAATCTAAACCTGTCGATTTTGTGTAAGTTAAAGGATCCCTCATGTATAAGGTTTTGGAGTGTTAAATTAAATTCGTGTAATGATATGAACTTATGGTAAATCGATGATTGTGGTGACTGCATAGATTTCCCCACTTGTGGATTTATATTGTGGTTTTTATTTTGATGAGTTGAGTTCAGATTGTATAAATTATCGAGTGATGTGTGCTATGTTTATGAATTGCACAGGGTTATGAATTGATAGATTATAGAAGTGAAATTTTTGATCTGAATGTTTTCTTAGTGACCTCAAATGTGTGTTTGGATCCTGGGTTAGTTGTGGCGAAAAAATTTAAATATTATGGATATTTTTAGGGGCGTGACAATGTTGTTCCATGGGTCATTCATTCTATCAGAGAGGACTCATCTTGCATGGTGCCAAAGATGAAGGGAGCTTCTGGGCACATGCACCTTATCTCGGAGGAGCATTTGATGGAGGAACTAAGGCGACTCAATTTGCGGAGGCGAAGTTGGGTTCAAAAAGCCTTTGCACGGGGCAAGAGGACGCAGAGGCGGGTACTCTTGAAGAATATGCCACAGTGTTGCCATTCAAGTTGCCATGAAGGAATCGGTGCACAGTGGAGATTGTGCTGGTAGGGGCAGAGGCCCAGGATCCAGACAATGGTGCACAAATTACAGTGAAGTCGGTGGACTTCGGGAGCTTCTAGGCGACGGACTATCCTAGAGCGGTGCTTCATCTAGGTGTGACCCAAGAGTGGGTGGATGAAGGTCGATTGCCAAAGGAGCGAACAAAATCGAAGGTGGAAGAGACCCTGTGATGTATTGGTAGAGGCCACACATGGAGGATTCACAATTCGAGTTTATTCCACAAGGATCAGAATGCAATGGAGATGTCACTAGGAGGCGACATGGTGCAGCGGATCATGGTGGAACAGTTCGTGGCAATGCGATACACACGACATAATCCCGGGAAGGACTAGATCATATGGAGGTATGATCGGGAGCTACTGGAAGCTCCACTTCGGTGAACAACACGATGACAAGACGGGCTATGGATTCAAGGAGTGAAGGCCATGGTACCGCAGAGGCGGGTCTTCCGTGCATGCATCGAATTTCGTATCCGATGAAAACCTTGGTCATCAGCATATGGGGGCTGGGTTCCACCAAGAGAAAAGTTCGAATGCAAGTATCAGTAAGTTCCATGGGAGGGACTTGATCATGCGGAGTTATGATCGAAGCAGCTGGAGAGTTGGACTGCTCCAGAGCTCATATTCGCTTAAGGGAGCCCGACAAGTCAGAGGACAAGGTCGAGTAAGCGAACGTTGCTACCAAGGAAGCTAAGGAGAACAGAATCGGTATAAACCCTACAATGTGATGGTAGAGGCCATGCATGGGAGTTACAGTCTGTCTTTCCATCGACCAAACAAACTGCTTGGAGAACACAGAGGTGTTGAAGCAGGGGGTTGAAAGGGGCGAGGAAGCGACGACGAGTCCAGAGGGACTTAGCTACACAAAATTAAGCATCAGTTAGAATGGAGGTGGACTCAGAGGAGTGCCACGGAGACATATCTACTGATCGTGAAGAAAAGGGATGCAGATGCGAGGCGATGGATAGTAGGGCCATGGGCATGGCAGTGCTATGGTACCGCAGAGGCGGGACTTCTGTGAAAGTCATTGATCCCTTGCTCTCATGGAGGGATAGCGCTTGGTCATGAAAGGGGCCGAGGAGGTGGAGCATGCAGAGGCAATCTCCAAGTACCAAGATAAGGCTAAAGGGCAGAGGCCGAGGAACTTCGTAAAACCGGTGTCAATGTGCTTCTCATCAAGATAGCCGAAAGTGAAGGACTTCGGGTCATGCAAGAGTGCATAACCAAGGAACGAAGCAGGCAGTACGCGGTGCTATACCTTTGCTACTCAGTGGAGTAGAAGGCAAGGTTGATGGAGAAGACGGTACAATCCCAGAGGCGACCAAACCTATAAGAGAATTACTCCAAGTTGGGGTGAAAACTTCCTGTATTCCAGAAGTTCGATGGCATTGAGAAGGTGAATCATAGTAACTAACTCAACACAAGGAGTGCAAATACTTCAAGTACTTCAGAAGTGTGAGCAAAGAGCAAGCGAAGGCTAGTTGTAGAATCTCAGATTTTGATGATGAAATCAATTGATGGGTTAATTGATCTAATCCATATTATTGAGTTAAGTGTGCAGGATTAACTACGATAACCAGAAAACACAAAGCAAGAATACCGGAGTCAAGATCGATGGACGTTTAAGAGTCCGAAGAATCGTCGGAGATGTTGCCGGAACCAACCGAGAAGAAATCGGGAACCTATCGGAATTTTCGGAAGTTCACCGAAGAGATCGTCGGAGGTTCACGGAGATCACTGAGAAGGATCGGCTACTCGTTAAAGTCATCACAAGATCGGGAGCTTGATGGGAGTCCGTCGGAAGAAGTTCGTCGGAAAGCTCGCTGAAACAAGACTCGACGTTCGCGGTTGAAAGCTTGCTTAGGATGTGTTTTTGTTATGTAGTTCACTTGTAATTAGGATTAGGATTAAGAGATAATCCTATATCCTGGTTAGGGGCCAACTGAGCCCAAGTCAGATATGGTTTGGGCTAAAATTAAGCTAAACCAGTGAAATCGGAGAGCCAAGCGGTGGCACCGCCTGGCTGGGCGGTAGCACCGCCCAGCACCCGAGAGCTGGGCGGTGACACCTCCTGGGCTGGGCGGTTGCACCTCCCAGCACCCGAACGCTGGGCGGTGACATCGCTTGGCTGGGCGGTGGTACCGCCAGCATCGGGAACCCAAAGAAAATTCAAATTTTGGAGCCCAAAATTTGAATCCTCTTGAGGCCTATAAATACCCCTCAAATCTCAACTGAGATTACAACTTTTGAGAAGCATTTGATTGAGAGAAAAGTCTTAGAAAGTCTTAGCAAGTCTTGTTTTCAATTTGCTAGAGAGTTCTCCTCATTCTTTCTTATTGAAAATTTGTAAGAGGTTGAACTGCTTGTAAAAGGTTGTAAGAGGGGTATTTACCCTTCCATTTCAAGAGATTTGCTAGTGGAAGGTGGGAGCCTCATCGAAGAGGGGCCTCGCAAGTGGATGTAGGTCATTTGACCGAACCACTCTAAAATCGGTGTAATCTCTGGTTTGCATTTCATTATTGCTATTTACATTACTGCAAACCTTCTTACATGCTTTAGTTCCTTATTACCTTTGCTGCGCAACTTCAAGAATACGCTTTCAAGTTAAGCTTTTCAAGTTCCGTTCTTATTGTACGAAAGATTTTTCTAAAACTGAAGTTTTAATCCGCTGCACTAATTCACCCCCCCTCTTAGTGCCGCTCCGATCCTAACAAGTGGTATCAGAGCGAGGTTATCTCTCATATTTGGTTTAATACCCATGAGAGATGGCTTACTCCGGCATGCAAGAGGGTCATTCTATTGCACGACCACCTTTGTTTAATGGGTCGGATTACACATATTGGAAGACTCGCATGAGGAGCTTCCTCATTTCTATGGACTTTGAGCTTTGGTCTATTGTCGAGAATGGGTTTCAAAAATCTTCTCTTCCGATGAGCGAATGGAATGAATCGGAGAAGTTTTTTGCTTTAAATGCAAAGGCTATGAATGCCTTGTTTTGTGCACTAGACAAAAACGAATTTAATCGTGTTTCAATTTGTGATTCGGCTTTTGATATTTGGAGAACTCTTGAGGTCACTCATGAAGGCAATAGCCGAGTGAAAGAGTCCAAAATCAACATCCTTGTGCACTCTTACGAACTTTTCCGAATGAAACCAAGTGAGTCCATCGGAGACATGTACACCCGGTTTACGGATGTCATCAATGGACTCAAAGCTCTTGGTAAAGATTTTACTAACTTTGAACTAGTAACTAAAATCTTAAGCTCCCTCCCTAAAAGTTGGGATCGAAAAGTTACGGCCATTCAAGAGGCCAAAGACCTTAAAGCATTCCCTCTTGAAGAACTCATTGGGTCTCTAATGACCTACGTAATGACATGTCAAGCTCATGACGAGCTCGAGAACCCTCTTCCAAAGAACAGGAAGGATATGACACTCAAATCACAAGAAGACCACTTGAAAGGAACATCAAGTGATGAGGACAGTGACAATGACATTGCACTTTTGACTCAAAAATTTAAAAAATATTTAAGAAAGAACAAATTTAAAAATAAAATAAAAAATAAATTTGAACAAAAGAAGGACCAAGTGATTTGCTATGAATGCAAAAAACCGGGCCACTACAAGAACGATTGTCCTCAAGCCAAAAAGAGAACATCAAAGAAGAAGGCGCTCAAGGCAACGTGGGATGATTCAAGCGCGTCCGAAGAAGAGGAGTCCAACACCGAGCAAGTTGCTCATTACGCGCTAATGGCTTTAGGAGAAGAGGTATGTGATTTATTTAATGAAGATTTATCTTTTGAAGAACTCTCTATCGCTTTTCATGAATTATTTGATGAATGTAGAACTGTTAGCAAGAAGTTAAGTATCTTGAAGAAAGAGCATGCTTTGCTACAAGATAAGTTTGAGAATCTTCAAACTCCTCTATGCTCTAAGTGTGAGCATTTAGAAGCAATAAAAAATGAAAATTTGCTTCTTAAAGAAACCTTAAACAAGTTTAAGGTTGGTAGCAAAGGATTAGATATGATCCTTGCACACAAGGGTCACATCGCAAATAGAAATGGAATTGGATTTGTAAAAGGATTACATCAAAATCCTACCACTTTCATAAAAGGATCTACATTACATGTTTCCTCTTATATGAAATGCAACTTCTGTTGTAAATCCGGACGGACATATTGCCTACAAATGTCCATTTAGGAAAATTAGTTCACAAAAATTAATATGGATTCCTAAAGGAACTATAAAGGATTCAATAATAAATAACAAAGTTAGTGGGTCAATTTTTGAGGCACCCAAAATCAAATGGGTACCTAAAAATCATCCTCTTTTGTAGACAAACCCACAAGCTAGGAGCAAGAGATGGTATCTCGATAGTGGATGCTCAAGACATATGACTGGAGATCCATCTCATTTCTCTATGCTCACTAGCAAAGAAGAACGGTACGTCACCTTCGGAGACAACAACAAAGGCAAAATCATTGGCAAGGGAACTATTGGTAACAAATTTAGTTTTTCCATTAATGATGTTTTACTAGTTGATGGATTGAAACACAATCTCTTAAGTATTAGTCAACTATGCGATAAAGGTTATATCGTTAGATTTGAATCAAATATGTGCATTATTGAAAAACCAAATCATAACATAACTATGATTGCTTTAAAACAAAATAATGTCTATACCATCAATCTTGATGAACTAAGTAATGAAATGTGTTTCTCCGCCGTAAATGATGATGCTTGGCTTTGGCATAGGAGATTAGGTCATGCAAGCATGAAAACAATATCTAAAATCTCATCTCAAGAATTAGTACGAGGGATTCCGAATATGAAGTTTATTAAGGATAAGGTATGCGATGCATGTCAACTAGGCAAACAAATAAAAACAAGCTTCAAACCAAAAAATCAAATTAGCACCACTAGACCATTACAATTGATCCATTTGGACTTATTTGGATCAATTGATACAACAAGTCTGGGTGGAAGCAAATATGCTTTTGTGATTGTGGATGACTACTCTAGATACACTTGGACCTATTTCTTAGCTCACAAAAGTGATTGCTTCAAGTGTTTCTCTAAATTTTGTAAACTCACTCAAAATGAAAAAGGCTTCATGATTTCATCAATTCGGAGTGATCATGGTGGTGAATTCCAAAACCATAACTTTCAAAATTTTTACGAAGTTAATGGGTACAATCATAATTTCTCAACTCCAAGAAATCCTCAACAAAATGGAGTAGTTGAAAGGAAAAATAGAAACTTATAAGAAATGGCAAGAACTATGTTAAATGAACATAGTTTACCCAAATATTTTTCGGCCGAAGCCGTAAATACGGCTTGTTACATCATGAATAGGGTCCTAATAAGACCATCTCTATCAAAAACTCCCTATGAATTATGGAATAACAAAAAACCAAATATTTCTTATTTTAAAGTTTTTGGTTGTAAATGCTTCATTTTAAATGAAAAGGATACCGTAGGTAAATTTGATGCTAAATCCGATGAAGGCATTTTTCTTGGTTACTCCTCCGTTTCTAAGGCCTTTCGTGTCTTTAACAAAAGGACCTTAGTAATAGAAGAGTCTATTCATGTAGTTTTTAATGAAATTTATGATTTAAAGAAAAATAATTTTGATGATGATCTTGGTTTTGATAATTTGAATATAAACGAACCCCCTCCTCAAAATAGCCATTTGAATGCATCTTCTTCCGAAATTTCTTTACCCAAAGAATGGAAGTATGTAGATGCTCATCCAAAGGAGCTAATTATAAGAGATACAACAAAAGGGGTTCAAACTCGTTCTTCTTTCAAGAATTTTTGTGCTAACGCCGCTTTCCTTTCTCAAATTGAACCTAAATGCATTGACGAAGCCTTAAAAGATGATTTTTGGGTCATTGCAATGCAAGAAGAATTGAACCAATTTGAGAGGAATGAGGTATGGAAGCTTGTTCCTAGACCAAGTGACCACTTAGTCATAGGTACTAAGTGGGTCTTTAGAAACAAGCAAGACGAAAATGGTATCGTGGTTAGAAACAAGGCTAGATTAGTGGCCAAAGGTTTCAACCAAGAAGAAGGTATCGATTACGAAGAAACCTTCGCTCCCGTGGCTCGATTAGAAGCCATAAGGATGCTCCTTGCCTATGCTAGTAGTAATAATTTTAAACTATTTCAAATGGATGTCAAAAGTGCTTTCTTGAATGGTTTTATTTCCGAAGAAGTATATGTCGAACAACCTCCTGGATTTGAAAATTCTCTTCTTCCTAATCATGTATTCAAATTGACTTAAGCTCTCTATGGCTTGAAACAAGCTCCTAGAGCTTGGTATGAAAGGCTTAGTTCCTTTCTTATTTTAAATAATTTTACCAAAGGCAAGGTTGATACTACATTGTTTATTAAACATTTTGAAAATAATTTTCTTATTGTGCAAATTTATGTTGATGATATTATTTTTGGCTCTTTGGATGAATCACTATGTGAATCATTTGCCAAATGTATGAGTCATGAATTTGAAATGAGTTTAATGGGTGAATTAACTTTCTTTTTAGGATTACAAATCAAACAACTTAGTGATGGTATATTTCTTAACCAATCCAAATATACATTAGAATTGTTAAAACGATTTAACATGGATAATTCAAAAGCAATAAACACCCCTATGAGTACTGCGACTAAGTTAGATATGGATGAAAATAGTGAAAATTTCGATCAAAAAACATATAGGGGAATGATAGGTAGTCTACTCTACCTCACCGCGACTAGACCAGATATTATGTTTAGTGTAGGACTTTGCACTAGGTTTCAATCTAATCCTAAATTATCTCATCTAAAGAGTGTTAAAAGAATATTTAGGTATCTTAAAGGAACTCCAAATTTAGGATTGTGGTATCCAAAATCTGAAAAATTCGATCTAATAACTTATGCAGATGCCGATTTTGGCGGATGCAGGATAGATATAAAAAGTACATCCGGAACATGCCAATTTTTAGGACATGCACTTGTTTCTTGGACTTCCAAGAAACAAAATTCAGTTGCACTATCTACGGCGGAAGCCGAATACATTACTGCAAGTGCATGTTGTGCACAAGTCATTTGGATGAAAAATACATTAGAAGACTATGGAATTCACTTTAAAAACATTCCCATAAAATGTGATAATACTAGTCCCATATGTCTTACTAAAAATCCAATTCAGCACTCTAGAACTAAGCACATCGACGTTAGGCATCATTTCATACGCGATCATGTCCTTAACAATGATGTTGTTCTAGAATTCATTGACACAAAGCATCAATTAGCAGATATATTTACAAAGGCTTTGAACGAAGATCAATTTAAATTCATTAGAAGGGAATTAAGCATGTTAAATTGTCCCTAAAATAAGTTTCACGAAAAATGACTCGTCCTTTTCCTTTCTTTTGTGGATTTGATTTCTTCCTTCTTCTTCAATTCAAAATGATCCATTAAAGTATAACTTATGATCTTGAGGGAAGAAGCTAAACAAAAGGGAGGAAGAAAAATTTTTTTCTTTCCTCCGCGGGATGCTAGCGGTGGCACCGCCAGATCCGGCGGTTGCACCGCTCGGTTTGGCGGTGGCACCGACCGAGCGACCCTTATTAACCCGAGGGGTTAGGGCCGGCGGTGACACCGCCCCCAACCCGAAAAAAGGGCTCTCAAAACCCTCTCCCATTCCCTCTAAACCTCATTCTAACTCTTAGAAGTATTGGAGAAGGATTCTTGGTGGTCCAAGCTTTCCATCTCTCAACATAATCTCCATAAGGTAACACTTGAAATCCCTCTTTTTGGTATCCCATTCCCTCTTTTCTTTCCTCTTTCCCTTGCTTATTTTTCACAATTTCATCATCATCTTGTCTAGATAATGGCTCCTAAGAGATCAAAAGGAAAAAGGATTGAAGGAGATTCATTTGACCATGATCTTTTTAGATCAAAAGAGGTAGCCCTTAGCTTTCCAAAATTTGAAACACGATGTATCCATAAGGGAAAATACGTTGATCTGGATGAACTAGAGGACTTAGAACCCATTAGGTGGTTTACACACCTAGAAGCTCTACCTCTACTACAAATAGATGAACCAATCTATCCGCGATTAGTTAGATTGTTCTATGCCAACCTATATGAGGACAACGATAGCCTAAGCACTTACCTTCTAGGAACATCCATTAGAATATTTGACAGCACTATTTGTGAGCTAATTGGCATAACTGAAAAAGATAGGGGATGCTATTTTAAAGGTAAATGGGACGTCAACACAATAGGAGCAACCTATACCGAAGCCGTAGAAACAATTTTTGCAAATCCAAACCTTGACTTCCTACCCAAGAGCTGTGAACACTTACTGCCTTTCAACTCTAAAATTCTTCATCACATTATCACAAGCATCATATTCCCCAAACAATTTCATCTTGACGAAATAAGTCAAATAGAGATAGGAACCATGTATTGGATTATGACCGGTCAGCATAACTGTTTTGCGTACTTAATTCGCCAACACATGCAGGATATTATGGCTAAAGATACTATATTGCCATATGGGAGGAGGTTAATCACTAGATTTCTTCATGCCTATAACATTTGCATTCCACCCGATGAAGAATCTATTCAAAATGATCGATATAACATAATAAATAAAAACCTACTGAAAAGACTTAGGTACACTTTTAGCAATGGCATATGGGTTAGGCAGCCTAGAAGGACGGATCCAATTCCTCAACCAATAGAACACCCCGAAACACCAATTCTTATGGGAAATGAATCTCCTCCTCCTAGTCCCTTTGGCGCAGCACCTTCAGCTCCTGTTTCCTCCTCTGAAGATCTCATTATGGTGGAACTGTCTCAGATCAAATCTCAGCAAGTACAAATTCAGAATCAACAAGTTGAAATTTTGAAGACACTACGACAAATGAATGAAAAAATAGATATCCTGTATCAGCACTGTGGATTACCTCCTAAGGATTAAATTGATGTATCTTTTTATTCTGTTCTGTTTGTTTTTAACAACAAGTTCAAAGTTTGTCATCGATTGAACGATAACTGATCCTTCCTTTTAGATAACTACTGTTTTGATCTGCATAAATGATGATGTCTTTTGGATAAACTATTTCTGGCAAATTTGAATGATGAACTTTGGTTCCTATTAAATGCTAAACCTTTTTTCTATGATCATCAATTAGCTGGCTTGTCTCTTTTTGTTGATGACAAAGGGGGAGAAGTGATGACTAAGTGATGACTTACACCATAACAATAGCATGACTTATATGAATTATAAAAACTTGTGTGATATGAATGTCTTATATGCCTTGCAAAATCCTTGAAAATATCGTAAGATTGATTGATCATATTGAAGGCATGCCTTACATTTACATCATGAAATTCATGTTGAAAATCTTTATCTTCTATCGTAGTAAAAATTGTCTCTTATCATGATTTTCATCGAAGTTTTGTATTTACTATTGCTTAATGAGAATGACAATAAGTTCTACGGTTAGAACTTATCGGTTTATGCTTGAATTCTATGGATGAAATTCAAGTGTTTTCATCTTCTCATAATATGACATATAGATAGGGGGAGTTATGTTTAACTCCGTCATCAATTGATTGTCATCATCAAAAAGGGGGAGATTGTTGAATCTCGGATTTTGATGATGAAATCAATTGATGGGTTAATTGATCTAATCCATATTATTAAGTTAAGTGTGCAGGATTAACTACGATAACCAGAAAACACAAAGCAAGAATACCGGAGTCAAGATCGATGGACGTTTAAGAGTCCGAAGAATCGTCGGAGATGCTACCGGAACCAACCGAGAAGAAATTGGGAACCTATCAGAATTTTCGGAAGTTCGCCGAAGAGATCGTCGGAGGTTCACGGAGATCATCGAGAAGGATCGGCTACTCGTTAAAGTCATCACAAGATCGGGAGCTTGATGGGAGTCCGTCGGAAGAAGTTCGTCGGAAAGCTCGCCGAAACAAGACTCGACGTTCGCGGTTAAAAGCTTGCTTAGGATGTGTTTTTGTTATGTAGTTCACTTGTAATTAGGATTAGGATTTAGAGATAATCCTATATCCTGGTTAGGGGCCAATTGGGCCCAAGTCAGATATGGTTTGGGCTAAAATTAAGCCAAACCAGTGAAATCGGAGAACCAGGCGGTGGCACCGCCTGGCTGGGCGGTAGCACCGCCCAGCACCCGAGAGTGCTGGGTGGTGACACCTCCTGGGCTGGGCGGTTGCACCTCCCAGCACCCGAACGTTGGGCGGTGACACCGCTTGGCTGGGCGGTGGCACCGCCAGCATCGAGAACCCAAAGAGAATTCAAATTTTGGAGCCCAAAATTTGAATCCTCTTGAGGCCTATAAATACCCCTCAAATCTCAGCTGAGATTACAACTTTTGAGAAGCATTTGATTGAGAGAAAAGTCTTAGAAAGTCTTAGCAAGTCTTGTTTTCAATTTGCTAGAGAGTTCTCCTCATTCTTTCTTATTGAAAATTTGTAAGAGGTTGAACTGCTTGTAAAAGGTTGTAAGAGGGGTATTTACCCTTCCATTTCAAGAGATTTGCTAGTGGAAGGTGGGAGCCTCATCGAAGAGGGGCCTCGCAAGTGGATGTTGGTCATTTGACCGAACCACTCTAAAATCGGCGTAATCTCTGTTTTGTATTTCATTATTGCTATTTACATTACTGCAAACCTTCTTACATGCTTTAGTTCCTTATTACCTTTGCTGCGCAACTTCATGAATACGCTTTCAAGTTAAGCTTTTCAAGTTCCGTTCTTATCGTACGAAAGATTTTTCTAAAACCGAAGTTTTAATCCGCTGCACTAATTCACCCCCCCCTCTTAGTGCCGCTCCGATCCTAACACTAGTAACCAGCTCGATGCATGGAGTACAACCTGGAGGAGGCGGGCGAAGTCAAGTAACCTTTGCCTTCTCAACCCTTAAGAGAATGGGCGAAACCGAGTACCCCAATTCTCTTATCTATCCAGCAGAGGAGCTCTACACAAGTTCAAAGACCCTTCGAAGATAATGGAAGATAATAGTTATGAAATCCTCACCAACGGTGATCAGTGCTACTGAGAGTAGATTGTCCGCTTCATTTCCCAACGAAATGCCAATCGAAAGCAGAAGTGATGCGAACCTACTTGGATGTGACAACTATCCCCAAGGTACTCTACTTTTTGCTGAAAAAAGTTACACTTTGTTTGCTTAACAAAAAGTGTATTCTCCCGAAGGATCGTCAAAACAATCCGTAAATGCTGAAAGTGAGTCTCAAGAGAAGGGCTGTAAACGAGAATATCATCGAAAAATATCAGCACAAATTTATGAAGAAAGCTCCGAAAAATATCGTTCATGAGACTTTGAAAGGTTGAAGGAGCATTAGTGAGTCCAAAAGGTATTACCAAGAATTCATAATGGCCATCATGTGTGCGAAATGCAGTTTTTGGAATGTCATCGTCACATACCCGAATTTGGTGGTAACCGGATCGGAGGTCCAACTTCGTGAAGACTCGAGCTCCTTTCAATTCATCAAGAAGTTCATCCACCACTGGTATTGGGTATTTCTCCTTGACGGTGATGTCATTTAAAGCTCGGTAGTCGATGCACATCCACCAAGTTTCGTCCTTCTTGCGTACAAGTAGCACCGGTGAGGAATAAGGGCTGCAACTTGGCCGAATCACCCCTGTTTCAAGCATCTCCTTTACGATCTTTTCAATTTCATCTTTCTAGAGGTAAGGATATTGGTACAGTCGAGTGTTCGTTGGTGGCTTGCTTGGAAGGATTATAATTCGATGGTCATGTTGCCCAGAAGGAGGAAGACCACGCGGTTCAGCAAATATGTCGAAAAATTCAGTAAGCAATTGGGCAAGATTTTGATCTTCAATTTCTATTTTCTTCTCTTCTGGTTGTGGCTGGAGATGCATCAAAAAGCCACCATTTACCTTGTGCAAAACTTTCTCCATTCGTTGGGTCGAAACGGTGGTTACGTTGCTTCCACGCTTCCCGCGTAGGATGATCTGTTTGCCCTTACAGTAGAATTTCATAATTAATTTGGAAAATTTCCAAGAGACATCACCTAGTGTAGTCAGCCATTCTATGCCAAGCACGGCCTCAGAGTCATCGATTGGTAGGAGGAAGAAATCGGTGATAATTTCTTGGTCTTGTAGTAATAGTTTCACCTACGGGCATCTTTGGTCGCACTTTAGGATTCTGCCGTCGGCAACCTTTACATCAAACTTTCTGCAACCTTCAATATGTAGTGCCATCCGAGTAGCAACCTTACTATTCAGGAAGTTATTAGTGCTACCCTTGTCGATGAGAACAGTGATCGACTCTTGTTTGAGAAGGCCTCCAACTTTCATAGTTTGTGGGTTTAAGTAGCTGGCTAGTTCATGTACCGTAATGTCGGTCGACTGTGGCTCTTCTTCTATATCTTCTTCTTCATGTTCAAGGCTCTCTTCTAGATGTTCAATGACCTCTTCTTCTACTGGTTCAATCATAAGAAGTCTACCTTTTTTACAGCAATGCTCGCGGATCCACGGCTCGTCGCAATGCCAACATAATCCCTTCGTAGATCACTCCCGAAATTCTTCTCTTGTCAACCTTTTTGGTGTAGGGACTCGGTTGATAGTAGAGGGGGCTGAGGGCTTCAGTATTGTAGGTCGAGGAGTGATCCTAGTCCTCCGGGCTTCATGGTTCAATCACTCCTCTTGAAGTCATACGAAAGAGATGGCTGCCATATGCTTGTATGGTTGTCACGCTTTAACTTCTCCCCGGATCTCTGGCTTCAAGCCCTCAATGAAGGTCCCTAATAGCTATTATTCACACCAATCATGAGTTTGATTAGATAACCTTTCAAACCTGGTTTGGTCCTCCTGAATGGTGGAGGTTTGTTGTATCTTTGCTAGTTGTCCGTCAATGTTCTCGTAATCGATTGGTCCGAAGCGGATCAACAGTCCTTCTTTGAATTGTCGCCATTAAAAGGATTCCATAAGTGTGTTCAAACTAGTCAAACCACTCTATGGCATCCCCTTCAAGATGTATAGCTGCAATTTCCACCATGGATATATCCGCAGTTTTATGGTACTGAAAATATCGCTCAGCGCGCGAGATCCAACCAATTGGGTCTCCTTCTTCCCATCTAGGGAAGTCCACTCTCATGCACGAATAGTTGGGGTCGGTCATAGAGCCTCCCCTCTCTTGGAAGTCATCTCTTTGGGCATGATGTGATTGGTTAGAGCTCTCTCCTTGATGTGATTTCTTCGGGCTTGGTGGTTGGCCCAAACTGAATTCGATAAGGAGAGTCTGAATCTTATCCTCCATTCGTGCCTCAAAGGCTTCAAATTTAGCATTGATTGCCTCCTCATATGCCATAGTATAAGACTCCAAATCTATGATATTAAGATCTCTCTTTTGTTGATTGGTTAAAGGTATGTATAGGTTGAGAGAAGTGATGGTTTAAAGGGTTGGTGGATTGGTAGATGTAGGCTGCGGTTTAGGTTTGTTTTGTGGCTTTTTTGGGTGTAGTTTGAGGGTGTGGTTTGGTGGAGTTTTAGGGCTTTGGATGAAAGTTTTCGATCTGTGGTGGATGGCAGCAAAGGTTTGATAGAAATAAAAGAAAGTTTGTTGTAGAATTGTATTGTCTTGTAAGAGCAGAATTATCATCGAAGAAACAGCGGTTTCTCGACGAAGTCTCCACCAAAAATTTGATAGATTTGAGGAGGGAATTGACAGAAATATCTTAGTTCATATGACAGAAAAAATATAGTATCAAGATCAAACAAACAGTGCTATGCGGTTGAAATTCTGCAATGTATCTTTCGTTGTAGAGATGAAAATTTTGTGACGAAAAGTTTATGCAGCAATATAAGAACAATTATTTTTTTTTTTGGATTTTCGGATAGGGATAACTAAATTGCAGTAGCAGTAAGGTAGGAAACCAGAACCTATTGTAATTCACGGGATGATCCGCGGTGGTGGAGATGATGGCGGAATTTGGCGACTATCTTTTAAGCAATTGTGAGAATTGCTTTGGACAGTTGTGAAGGGTTGATGGATGGCTGTGGAAGGGCAATGAGACACCAAGAATGCTGCACTGATACCAGGTGTTAGAACCCTTGCAGATTCTAAACTTGGGGTTGATCTCTTTAGGGGATCGGCCTCCTTGGAACTCTACAGGGGTTCCTCCCTCCAAGTTGCTGCTCAAAGGCTGCAGAAAAGATTCATCTATTGCTTATGAAAAGAGGAGGAATACATGGCTATTTATAGGGCTTCTAAACTCTAACTCCTAATAGGATTCCTACTCAAGACTCCTACTTCTAACCAACTCCTAATATGACTCCTACTTAAGACTCCTATTCCCTTACAACTCCTAATTCTTCTCAAAGAAACAACCTTCTAACCCTAGCCGGCCTCTTCACCTCTTTAATAAGAGTCGGCTTAGGTAGGTTTTACATGAATATCCCTCTCAATTAGGACTCTCCTAGCTAGAGTCCTAACAGATTCTTTCTTTTCACTATTTGACTTATCCAAATACATCATGATATGTCACTTGACTTCTTGATGTTTATAATTTTTTTTATGTACAACTCATTTGTATCTATAGTTATATACCTTTTTTCATGAATTGTATATCTCCTCACCAAGTTAATTTTTCTTGATATATTTCATGTGATGATTTAAAAAATGATGTATGGGAAAATTTTTACCCAATTGTAACCATCCCTTCTTTTTGACAATGACAAAGGGGGAGCAAAACTTGCTAGCTTGCTCAACTCAAAAGAGAAGCAAAAAAAAATTACAAACTTGCACATCGTAAAGAGAGGCAAATATTACTAGCTTACTCATCTCAAAAGAGAAGTAAGAAGTGCTATCTTATAAATCTCAAGAGAAGCATTGTTTGCTAACTAACACATTTCAAGAAGATGCAAAAATAGGCCATCTTGCACATCTCAAAAGATGTAAAATTTTGCTAACTTTCATATGTGAAAAACTTACTAGCTTGCATGTTCAAAACTTACTATGTTACTAGCTTGCATATCTAAAAACTTACTAGTTGCACTTCTTTTTGCCAATGACAAAGGGGGAGAAAGAATTGCTAGTGTAGACATCTTAAAAGAAAATTACTAGCTTGCATGACGATGTTTCAAAAACTTGAGATTATGTTTATAATATAATGATTTAAAATTATATCTAAAAAACTTGCTAGTTACACTTCTCCTTTTTGTTGATAACAAAAGGGGATAAATTATGATGACGATCATGCATAAAATGATGATTTGAAATTATGTATGATGATTTGGAATCATGCATATAATGATGATTTTATATTTTAAAAATATATATGATAATTTGGTATTATACATGTAATACTTCAACTTATGATAATGATGCATGTAATGATGAAATATTCATAATTAAATTTGCTTTGACTTGAATTTAATTTGAATTCAAGGTTCATCTCAATTATGCATATTAATAGGTGGAGTTTCGGTTAAACTCCATCATCAATTATTGTCATTATAAAAAAGGAGGAGATTGTCGAATCTCAAATTTTGATGATGCAATCAATTGATGAGTTTACAATCTAATCTGTGTTTTGAGTGTTGTAAGATTAACGTCAATCAGAAAAGGTAAATCAATTAAAGCAAGAGGAATTAGATGTTGGTCCAGAGTGGACGTTGGGCCGGAGGATCGATCGACGTATCAGTAGAATGCTTCATGCCATGAGTTCAGGCATCAGGCCGAAGGATAGGACATTGCACCAAGAAGATCAAAAGTTGTGGGAATCAACATGCCGATTAAGCAATACATCAAAGGAGAGGACGATGCGTCAAAGGATCGGACGAAGCACCGAATGAACCAATGACATGTCGGACAACATAAGATTCATGCTTATAATTGTGTGTCTAGATTAAGTTAGTTTAGGTCTAATTGAGTTGGTATTGGGATGAAATAATGCTAACTCAATTAGAGGCCAATTGGGCCTGAATTAGGGCTAAATTGGGCTAGTTGTTTGGCCCATTCAGTGTCCTGTAGTAGAGTCTAGCGGTGGTACCGCCAGACTAAGCGGTGGTACCACCCAGACACAATCTTCCAAACTATGTCAGGCAGTGGTACCACCCATGATCAGTATGTTAGGCAGTGGTATCGCCTATCTGTCACGGACTTAGTAGGTTTTGCCTAAATCGTGCGGCACCCTTGCGTGTCCGTCCGCAAAGGTCAGCCTCCCATGGTCCCTTAGGACCTACGAAAGAGAAAACGGGTTAGAGAACACCTCACTCAGGATCCATAAGCAAACATTCCAAGAAACACTTCATAGACAATGCAAATTACAAACAGACTTTACAAGCTTTGAATAATTGCACAACAAAAGGTCAAAATGGTCCATTATAGACCGAAAATCTCTACAAGTGTCCACATGACACAACCTTTATTTGCAAGCCTAAAGCGGCCACCAAACCCAACTAAAATGGGACTATTAAGCCTTCGGTCGTCCCTCTACATGCTATGCAAAGCATGAACATACCAAAAGACATGGACATACATAAGCATTACATCAAACATCCTGTTTCAAAGTTTATCCGTGACATTCTCCCCCACTTATTCCTTCGATGTCCTCGTCGAAGCCTTTATCAACACTGCAACTCCTTGCCTTTGCTGAGTCTTCAATCTTCTACTCCAGCTGCAATGTGCCTCCTGGCTCCCAACTGCTCTCCGCTACTGTTTTTGAGTAGTCGAACCTTTGATCCGCCATGCTGCTTCAACTTGCCAATGACTCTGACTCTAGTGTGGGTTTGGTTGAGTTGTGTTGATCCCTGTTGGTTCCTACGGATCCTCCAGATGAAGGAAAAGACCATCCTTACTACGCCAGTCTCTCAAATGCCTCATGTTGCTTGAATTGGGTGGATTCTTGTTGGAGCTTTAACGAGCATCATCTCGCAAACTTTTGAAGTTTTGGGTCCTTCCTCCATAAAATTTGCCCATTGACTCTTCTTTCACTTAGTTGTCACTTCCAAGTAGGTTCGCATCAATTCTGCTTTCGATTGACATTTCGTTGGGAAATGAAGCGAACAATCTACTCTCAGTAGCACTGATCACCGTTGGTGAGGATTTGACAACTATTGCCTTCCATTATCTACGAAGGGTCTTTGAACTTGTGCAGAGCTCCTCTGCTAGATAGATAAGAGAATTGGGGTACTCGATTTCGCCCATTCTCTTAAGGGTTGAGAAGGCAAAGGTTACTTGACTTCACCCGCCTCCTCGAGGTTGTACTCCATGCATCGAGCTAGTTACTAGCCTTTGCCTGCTCTTTGCTCATACTTCTGAAGCACTTGAAGTGTTTGCACTCCTTGTATTGAGTTAGTTACTGTGATTCACATTCTCAATGCCATTGAACTTTTGGAATGCAAGAAGTTTTCACCCCAACTTGGAGTAATTCTCTAATAGATTTGGTCACCTCTAGGATTGTACCGTCTTCTCCATCAACCCCATCGCCTACTCCCCTAAGTAGCAAAGGTACAGCACTACGTACTTCCTACTTCGTTCCTTGGTCATGCACTCTTGCATAACCCGAAGTCCTTCACTTTTGGCTATCTTGATGAGAAGCTCGTTGACACCGGTCTTACGAAATTCCTTGGCCTTTGCCCTTTAGCCTTGTCTCGGTACTTGAAGTTTGCCTCTGCATGCTCCGCCTCCTTTGCCCCTTTCATGACCAAGCGCTCTCCCTCCATGAGAGTAAGGGATCAATGACTTTTGCAGAAGTCCCGCCTCTGTAGTATCACGGCGCTGCCATGCCTATGGCCCTACTATCCGTCGCCTCGCATCAGCATCCCTTTTCTTCACGATCAGTAGATATGTCTCTATGGTACTCCTCCGAGTCCAACTCCATTCTAACTGATGCTTGATTTTGGGTAGCTAAGTCCCTCTGGACTCGTCGTCGCTTCCTCGCCCCTTTCAACCCTCTGCTTCAACACCTCTGTGTTCTCCAAGCAGCTTCCTTTAATCGATGGAAAGACAGATTGTAACTCCCATGCATGGCCTCTGCCATCACATTGTAGAGTTTGCATCGATTCTGTTCTCTTTAGCTTCCTTGGTAGCAACGTTCGCTTACTCGACCTTGTCCTCTAACTTGCCAGGCTCCCTTAAGTGAATATGGGCTCTGGAGTAGTCCAACTCTCCAACTGCTTTGATCATACATCTCTATGATCAAGTCTCTCCCCTGGGACTCACTGGTACTTGCATTTGAACTTTTCCCTTGATGGAACACAGCCCCCATATGCTGATGACTAAAGCTTTCATCCTATGCAAAATTTGATGCACGCACGGAAGACCCGCCTCTGCGGTATTATGGCCTTCACTCCTTAAATCTATAGCCCTTCTTGTTGTCGTATTGTTCACCGAAGTGGAGCTTCTAGTAGCTCCCGATCATACCTCCGTATGATCTAGTCCCTCACGGGACTCATTCATATGTATCGCATTGCCACGAACTGTTCCACCACGATCCGCTGTACCATGTCGCCTCCTGGTGACATCTCTATTGCATTCTGATCCTTGTGGGATGAACTCAAATTGTGATCCCTCCATATGTGGCCTCTGCCAATACATCACAAGGTCTCTTCCACCTTCGATTTTGTTCTCTCCTTTGGCAATCGACCTTCATCCACCCACTCTTGGGTCACACCTAGATGAAGCACCGCTCTAGGACAGTCTGTCGCCTAGTAGCTCCCGAAGTCCCCCGACTTCGCTGTAATTAGTGCACCATTGTCTGGATCATGGGCCTCTACCCCTACCAGCATAATTTCTACTGCACACCGCTTCCTTCATGGCAACTTGAATGAAAACACTATGACATATTCTTCAAGAGTACCCGCCTCCACGTCCTCTTGCCCCGTGCCAAGGCCTTCTAAACCCAACTTCGCCTCCGCAAATTGAGCCACCTTAGTTCCTCCATCAAATGCTTTTCCGAGATAAGGTGCATGTGCCCAGAAGCTCCCTTCGTCTTTGGCACCATGCAAGATGAGTCTGCTCCGTCAGAATGAAGGACCCATGGAACAACATGATCCTACTCTTGCCTCTACAAGAGTTCATGTCCTTGACCTCTGTCCAAAGAAAGCATTGTGCCTCCACTCCATGTTCCATCTTCTATGTTGGCTCCTTTTATATGGCTTGGGTACTTTGCTAAGTTACACCCAAGTTGCTCTGCTCTTCGTTTTTGCATTGAGTTAATGGTGGCCCTCGCGCCCACCATTCCATGGGTCAACCCACCCTTGAGTCTGATCTCCATATCGACTCCAAGTGTGCCTTCATTTGTGTTGCTTTGGGTCGCTCTCCCACTTGATCTCGCAATGTATCCACCAATGCATTCTCTTAAGCAAGATCATGCGATGACTCCTCGCCGCTTACTCAATCCATTGCGCTTCGTGGAGTTGTTGTTTGTTGAGGTACTCCTCCTCAACATGTGAGGTCCATCCCATATGATTCTCCCTCTAGAGAGCTGGGACTTATCCCTCCTGGATAACTGTCCCGTTCGAGCAATATCTCTCTTCGTTTCGGAGACAACCATCCCCTTGGACTACTCCGATTTGCTGAACAAACTGTGCATTGTTCTGCCTCCTGCAAACGCACTTGCTAGATTGTGACTCCATGTCAATATATCCCCTGCTGCACCATTCAAGGCCTAGCAACATGCTGAACTCATTGCACACTTCAGCCTCCTACGGACGTATCCTTCAAAGGCCGAAGAGAAAGTTTCAATGCTCCATGGTGCCGAGTTTCGGTCGCCTTGGGATGGCCGCGAACATTCCATCGTCCACATACAAGCCCATGTATGAGTACCGAATTATTTGAGTTAGCAATTCCCCTCACCTCTGTGAGCTTTGCACAACTCTTACGGTTGCTGAGCAACTCATTCCACCTTGCATGGTCTCATCCTTTACCAAGCGCCTCGCTTGCCTTGAGCACCATCAAGTATTGTTGTCAACATTGAGCCATTGCTCAAACTCAACCATCCCAACCTTTATGTGCTCCACATTCTTCCAAGCTTACCTGTTCTCGTGGTGCCTCTTGCGCGAAGGGTTGGCCATTCTTCTGAATGCCAATCTCAGATGTCGCTCCTCCGAGCGACTCCTTTTTCCTACATCTCCATACCCGTTTTCCCCCAAACAGTCGTGCGTGTGCTGATTGCCCTCAATACAGCCCCACTAGGTCCCCCACATTTGTATGCTAAGTATTTCTATGAGTGCTTGTCCTGCTCTGATACCATCTGTCACGGACTTAGCTGGTTTTGCCTAAGTTGTGCGGCACCCTTGCGTGTCCGTTCGTAAAAGTCAGCCTCCTCAAAGCCTCCTATAGTCCCTTAGGACCTACGAAAGATAAAACGGGTTAGAAAGAACACCTCACTCAAGATCCACAAGCAAACATTCCAAGAAACACTTCATAGACAATGCAAATTACAAACAGACTTTACAAGCTCTGAACAGTTGCACAACAAAGGGTTAAAATGATCCATTATAGACCGAAAATCTCTACAAGTGTCCACATGACACAACCTTTATTTACAAGCCTAAAGTGGCCACCAAACCCAACTAAAATGAGACTATTAAGCCTTCAACCGTCCCTCTACATGCTGTGCAAAGCATGAACATACCAAAAGACACGGACATACATAAGCATTACATCAAATATCCTATTTCGAAGTTTGTCCGTGACATAGTGTCAGACTGGTAAGTGGTGGTACCACCCAATACAGGCGGTGGTATTGCCCGTACCTCGAAAACTCGGGAATTTGAATTTTGGATTCAAATTTTTAAGCCATTTGGGGTCTATAAATACCCCATAAATTCTTGCTTGGAAGACACATGAAAAGAGAGCAAAAACTCAATGATTTGAAGGTTGTAAACCCTTTTAAGTATACAGTCCCTCCTCAAAGAGCTTAGTGATAGTCCTAAGGGAGGTATATGTGGGAACACTTGTAAAAGAGGGGTGTAAAGGTTCTCTCCTAAACCTGTAAAAAGGAGAAAGAGTGTAAATGGATAGTTGGTGTTTGCCAATTAAAGGAAGACTTTTAGTAGATGCCAATGGCCTCGACTAAAGAGGAATCAAGAATGGACGTAGGTCACGATGACCGAACCACTATAAATCAGTTAGTATTTCTGTTTTACGGTTTATCTTTATTGTTGAATCTCGGATTTTGATGATAAAATCAATTGATGGGTTATTTGATCTAATCCATATTATTGAGTTAAGTGTGTAGGGTTAACTACGATAAACCAGAAAACACAAAGCAAGTATACCTGAGTCAAGTTCGATGGACGTTTAAGAGTTCGAAGAATCGTCGGAAATGCTGCCGGAACCAACCGAGAAGAAATCGGGAACCTGTCAGAATTTTCGAAAGTTCGCCGAAGAGATCGTCGGAGGTTCATGGAGATCAACGAGAAGGCTCGGCTACTCATTAAAGTCATCACAAGTTCGGGAGCGTGCTTGGAGCCCGTCGGAAGAAGTTCGTCGGAAAGCTCGCCGGAACAAGACTCGACGTTCGCGGTTGAAAAACTTGTTTAGGAGGTATTTTTTTGTTATGTAGTTAACTTGTAATTAGGATTAGGATTAAGAGATAATCTTATATCCTGGTTAGGGGCCAACTGGGCCCAAAATTAGACTTGGTTTGGGCTAAGTTTGAAGCCCAACCAGTCAACCAAAGAGTCTGGCGGTGGTGCTGCCAGACTGGGCGGTTGCACCGCCCAGCACCCGAGAGCTGGGCGGCGGCACCGCCTGGTCTAGGCGGTGGCACAGCCCAGTGCCCGAGAGCCAGGCGGTGGCACCGCCTGAGCTGGGCGGTGGCATCGCCCAGCACTGTCAGCGCCTAACACTAACAGGCGGTGGAACCGCCACTGACAGGCGGTAGCACCGCCAGCATCGGGAACTCCATGAGAATTCAAATTTGGAGCCCAAATTTGAATCCTCTTGAGGCCTATAAATACCCCTCAAATCTCAGCTAAGATTACAACTTTTGAGAAGCAATTTGATTGAAAAAAAAAAAATCTTAGAAAGTCTTAGCAAGTCTTGTTTTCATTTTGTTAGAGAGTTCTCCTCATTCTTTCTTGCTGAAATTTTGTAAGAGGTTGAACTGCTTGTAAAAGGTTGTAAGAGGGGTATTTACCCTTCCATTTCAAGAGATTTGCTAGTGGAAGGTGGGAGCCTCATCGAAGAGGGGCCTCGCAAGTGGAGTAGGTCATTTGACCGAACCACTCTAAAATCGGCGTCATCCTTGGTTTGTATTTCATTATTGCCATTTACATTATTGCAAACCTTCTTACATGCTTTAGTTCCTTATTACCTTTGCTGCACAACTTTAAGAATACGCCTTCAAGTTAAGCTTTTCAAGTTTCGTTCTTTTCGTACGAAAGTTTTGTCGAAATCAACGTTTTAATCCACTGCACTAATTCACCCCCCCCCTCTTAGTGCGCTCCGATCCTAACAATTGGTATCAGAGCAAGGCTCACTCTCATATTTGGTTTAATACCCAAGAGTGATGGCTTACTCCGGCATGCATGAGGGACACTCTATCATACGTCCACCTATGTTTAATGGGTCGGATTACACGTATTGGAAGACTCGGATGAGGATCTTCCTCATTTCTATGGATTTCGAGCTTTGGACTATTGTTGAAAACGGATTTCAAAAATCTTCTCTTCCGATGAGCGAATGGAATGAATCGGAGAAGAAGGTTTTTGCTTTAAATGCAAAGGCTATGAATGCCTTGTTTTGTGCACTAGACAAAAATGAATTTAATCGTGTTTCAATTTGTGATTCGGCTTTTGATATTTGGAGAACTCTTGAGGTCACTCATGAAGGCACTAGCCGAGTGAAAGAGTCCAAAATCAACATTCTTGTGCACTCTTACGAACTTTTCCGAATGAAACCAAGTGAGTCCATCGGAGACATGTACACCCGGTTTACGGATGTCATCAATGGACTCAAAGCTCTTGGTAAAGATTTTACTAACTTTGAACTAGTAACTAAAATCTTAAGATCCCTCCCTAAAAGTTGGGATCCAAAAGTTACGGCCATTCAAGAGGCCAAAGACTTTAAAACATTCCCTCTTGAAGAACTCATTGGGTCTCTAATGACCTACGAAATGACATGTCAAGCTCATGACGAGCTTGAGAACCCCCTTCCAAAGAACAGGAAGGATATGTCACTCACATCACAAGAAGACCACTTGAAAGGAATATCAAGTGATGAGGACAGTGACAATGACATTGCACTTTTGACTCAAAAATTTAAAAAATATTTAAGAAAGAACAAATTTAAAAATAATACAAAAAATAAATTCGAACACAAGAAGGACCAAGTAATTTGCTATGAGTGCAAGAAACCGGGACACTACAAGAACGATTGTCCACAAGCCGAAAAGAAAGCATCAAAGAAGAAGGCGCTCAAGGCAACATGGGATGATTCAAGCACGTCCGAAGAAGAGGAGTCCAACACCGAGCAAGTTGCTCACTACGCCTTAATGGCCTTCGAAGAAGAGGTAACGGATTTAATTAATGCAGATTTACCTTATCATGAATTATTAAATGCCTTCCATGAGTTATTTGATGAATGTAAGACAATTAGTAGAAAGTACAAAATGCTAAAAAAGGAGCATGATAGCCTTACTTGTGATCTTGATAAATTAAAAACTGAATATCATGATAGTATAGCTCCATGTGCTAAATGCCATGATCTAGAAACTCTCCAAATTGAGAACTCGGTACTTAAAGATACCTTGAAGAAATTCGAGGTCGGTAGCAAGTCCTTAAACATGATCCTTACAAATAAGGGTCACGTTCCCAAAAGGAGTGGAATCAGATTTGTGAGAAGTACTCACCAAAATCCAACCACCTTTATTAAAGGTCCTATCTTACATGTTCAACACCAAAGCAATTGCAACTTTTGTTGCAAATATGGACATATAACTTACCAATGTCCGTTCAAGAAAATTAGTCCGAACAAATTGATTTGGGTTCCTAAAGGAACCATGATCAAGTCTATGCAACATGATAAACAAGTTAGATTAGTTTTTGAGGCACCCAAAAGTAAATGGGTACCTAAAAATAATTCCTTCTTGTAGAAACATACACCATCACATGCTAGGAGCAAGAGATGGTATCTTGATAGTGGATGCTCAAGGCATATGACCGGAGATCCATCCCAATTCTCCAAGCTCACTAGCATGGACGAAGGTTATGTCACCTTCGGAGACAACAACAAAGGCAAAATCATTGGCAAGGGAACCATAGGTAACAAATCAAGTTTTTCCATTGATGATGTGTTACTAGTTGATGGATTGAAACATAATCTATTGAGTATTAGTCAATTATGCGATAAAGGCTATATCGTTAGATTTGAATCAAATATGTGCATTATTGAAAAACCAAATCTTAACATGACTATGATTGCTTTAAAACAAAATAATGTCTATACCATCAATCTTGATGAACTAAGAAATGAAATGTGTTTCTCCGCCGTAAATGATGATGCTTGGCTTTGGCATAGGAGATTAGGCCATGCAAGCATGAAAACAATATCTAAAATCTCATCTCAAGAATTAGTCCGAGGGATTCCGAATATGAAGTTTATTAAGGACAAGGTATGTGATGCATGTCAACTAGGGAAACAAATAAAAACAAGCTTCAAACCAAAAAATCAAATTAGCACCACTAGACCATTACAATTGATCCATTTGGACTTATTTAGACCAATTGATACGACAAGTCTAGGTGGAAGCAAATATGCTTTTGTGATTGTGGATGACTACTCTAGATACACTTGGACCTATTTCTTAACTCACAAAAGTGATTGTGTCAAGTGCTTCTCTAAATTTTGTAAACTCACTCAAAACGCAAAAGGTTTCATGATTTCATCAATCCGGAGTGATCATGGTGGCGAATTTCAAAACCATGACTTTCAAAATTTTTGTGAAGTTAATGGATACAATTACAACTTCTCCACTTCAAGAAATCCCCAACAAAATAGAGTAGTTGAAAGAAAAAATAGAAACCTACAAGAAATGATAAGAACTATGTTGAATGAACATAGTTTACCTAAGTACTTTTGGGCCGAAGCCGTAAATACGGCTTGCTACATCATGAATAGAGTCCTAATAAGACCATCCTTATCAAAAACTCCCTATGAATTATGGAATAACAAAAAACCAAACATCTCCTATTTTAAAGTTTTCGGTTGTAAATGCTTTATTTTAAATGAAAGGGATGCCTTAGGAAAATTTGATGCTAAATCCGATGAAGGCATCTTTCTTGGTTACTCTTCCGTTTCTAAAGCTTTTCGGGTTTTTAATAAAAGAACTTTAGTAATTGAAGAGTCTATTCATGTAGTTTTTAATGAAGTTTCAAATTTAAAGAAAAATGATTTTGATGATAATCTTGGTTTTGATAATTTAAATTTGAATGAACCCCCTCCTCAAAATAGCAACTTGGATGCACCTTCTTCCGAAATTTCCTTACCTAAGGAATGGAAGTATATAGATGCTCATCCAAAGGAGCTAATTATAGGGGATACATCTAAAGGGGTTCAAACTCGTTCCTCTTTCAAGAATTTTTGTGCTAATGCCGCCTTCCTTTCTCAAATCGAACCTAAATGCATTGACGAGGCCATAAAAGATGATTTTTGGGTTATTGCAATGCAAGAGGAATTGAATCAATTTGAGAGGAATAAGGTATGGGAGCTTATTCCTAGACCTAGTGACCATTTAGTCATTGGTACTAAATGGGTCTTTAGAAACAAGCAAGACGAAAATGGTATCGTGGTTAGAAACAAGGCTAGATTAGTGGCCAAAGGTTTTAACCAAGAAGAATGTATCGATTACGAAGAAACCTTCGCTCCCGTGGCTCGATTAGAAGCCATAAGGATGCTCCTTGCCTATGCTAGTAGTTATAATTTTAAACTATTTCAAATGGATGTCAAAAGTGCCTTCTTGAATGGTTTTATTTCCGAAGAAGTATATGTCGAACAACCTCCCGGATTTGAAAATTCTATTCTTCCTAATCATGTATTCAAATTGACTAAGGCTCTCTATGGCTTAAAACAAGCCCCTAGAGCTTGGTATGAAAGGCTTAGTTCTTTTCTTATTTTAAATAATTTTACCAAAGGCAAGGTTGATACTACATTGTTTATTAAACATTTTGAAAAGAATTTTCTTATTGTGCAAATTTATGTTGACGATATCATTTTTGGCTTTTCGGATGAATCACTATGTGAATCATTTGCCAAATCTATGAGTCATGAATTTGAAATGAGTTTAATGGGTGAATTAACTTTCTTTTTAGGATTACAAATCAAACAACTTAAGGATGGTATATTTCTTAACCAATCTAAATACACATTAGAATTGTTAAAACGATTTAACATGGATAATTCAAAAGCAATAAACACTCCTATGAGTACTGCAACTAAGTTAGATATGGATGAAAATAGTGAACATTTTGATCAAAAAACATATAGGGGAATGATAGGTAGCCTACTCTACCTCACCGCGACTAGACCGGATATTATGTTTAGTGTAGGACTTTGCGCTAGGTTTCAATCTAATCCTAAATTATCTCATCTCAAAAGTGTTAAAAGAATATTTAGGTATCTTAAAGGAACTCCAAATTTAGGATTGTGGTATCCAAAATCTGAAAAATTTGATTTAATAGCTTATGCGGATGCCGATTTTGGCGGATGCAGGATAGATAGAAACAGTACATCCGGAACATGTCAATTTTTAGGACATATACTTGTTTCCTGGACTTCCAAGAAACAAAATTTAGTTGCACTATCTACGGCAGAAGCTGAATACATTGCTGCAAGTGCATGCTGTGCACAAGTTGTTTGGATGAGAAATACATTAGAAGACTACGGAATTCACTTTAAAAACATTCCCATAAAATGTGATAATACTAGTGCTATATGTCTTACTAAGAATCCAATTCAGTACTCTAAAACTAAACACATTGACGTTAGGCATCATTTCATACGCGATCATGTCCTTAACAATGATGTTATTCTAGAATTCATTGACACAAAGCATCAATTAGCATATATTTTTACAAAAGCCTTAAATGAAGATCAATTTGAATTTATTAGAAGGGAACTAGGCATGTTAAATTGTCCCTTGGAGTAAGACTTTTGAAAGGATTTTACAAAGAATGTCTTATTCCTGTTCCGTTCGTTTGTGAATTTGATTTCATCTTCCTCTTTCGATTCCAAATGAGATATTAAAACTACAACTCAATGTCTCAACCTTTCCTTGCGTCAAAAAAACCTCTGGAAATCAAGAAAGGGGGAAGAAAAGTTTTCTTTCCTCTTTCACGACCAGCCAGCGGTGGCACCGCCAGAATCGGCGGTAGCACCGCCTGAGCGCTCGGGCGCCAGGCGGTGGCACCGCCCGAGAGCCCTTTATAACCCGAGAAGGTTAGGGCCGGCGGTGACACCGCCCCCAACCCGTGGATATCTTCCTCCAGCTCTCTCAAATTCTCTCAATCTCTTATTCTGCTCTTCATCTCATGCTCCAAACTGGTCTTCTTTTGAACAAAACCTGAACTTCTGTTTTGTATTTAAATTCTGGATATATGCTTTTGGTTGAATGCTGATTTCTCTTTTTAAGCTGAATTCTGGATAAGTATTAATGAATGCTGGATTTGCGTGAATGCATGATGAGTTTCAAATTACCATGGGCTTGTATAGAAAGAAGAAGTTTGATAAAATGAATGCTAAATTTTTCTGTAAAATCGTATTCCTTTTTGTTGATGACAAAGGGGGAGAAAAGTGATGACTTATATAAGCTAGTGTGATATGAATGTCTTATGTGCCTTACATAATCTTTGAGAAATTCGTAAGATCACATAATCATATTGAAAGCATGTCAAACATATCATTGTGCCTTACATAAGCTAGTGTGATATGAATGTCTTATGTACCTTACATAATCTTTGAGAAATTCGTAAGATCACATAATCATATTGAAAGCATGTCAAATATATCATTGTGCCTTATATAAGCTAGTGTGATATGAATGTCTTATGTGCCTTACATAATCTTTGAGAAATTCGCAAGATCACATAATCATATTGAAAGCATGTCAAACATATCATTAAATTCATGATAAAAATCTTCATTCGACTTGAAAATTTTTTTTTCATCGAAGTTTCGTATTTACATTATGCTCAATGAGAATAGTGATAAGTTCTATGGTTAGAACTTATCGGTTCATGTTTGAATTCAATGGGATGAAATTCAAGTGTTTATTTTTTAACTTCTTATAATATGGCATATAGATAGGGGGAGTTATGTTTAACTCCATCATCAATTGATTGTCATCATCAAAAAGGGGGAGATTGTTGAATCTCGAATTTTGATGATAAAATCAATTGATGGGTTATTTGATCTAATCCATATTATTGAGTTAAGTGTGCAGGGTTAACTACGATAAACCAGAAAACACAAAGCAAGTATACCGGAGTCAAGTTCGATGGACGTTTAAGAGTTCGAAGAATCGTCGAAGATGCTGCCGGAACCAACCGAGAAGAAATCGGGAACCTGTCAGAATTTTCGGAAGTTCGCCGAAGAGATCGTCGGAGGTTCACAGAGATCAACGAGAAGGCTCGGCTACTCATTAAAGTCATCACAAGTTTAGGAGCGTGCTTGGAGCCCGTCGGAAGAAGTTCGTCGGAAAGCTCGCCGGAACAAGACTCGACGTTCGCGGTTGAAAAACTTGTTTAGGAGGTGTTTTTTTGTTATGTAGTTAACTTGTAATTAGGATTAGGATTAAGAGATTATCCTATATCCTGGTTAGGGGCCAACTGGGCCCAAAATTAGACTTGGTTTGGGCTAAGTTTGAAGCCCAACCAGTCAACCAAAGAGTCTGGCAGTGGCGCTGCCAGACTGGGCGGTTGCACCGCCCAGCACCCGAGAGCTGGGTGGTGGCACCACCTGGTCTGGGCGGTGGCACTGCCCAGTGCCCGAGAGCCAGGCGGTGGCACCGCCTGAGTTGGGCGGTGGCACCGCCCAGCACTATCAGCGCTTGACACTGACAAGCGGTGGAACCGCCACTGACAGGCGGTAGCACCGCTAGCATCGGGAACTCCACGAGAATTCAAATTTGGAGCCCAAATTTGAATCCTCTTGAGGCCTATAAATACCCCTCAAATCTCAGCTGAGATTACAACTTTTGAGAAGCAATTTGATTGAAAAAAAAAAATCTTAGAAAGTCTTAGCAAGTCTTGTTTTCATTTTGTTAGAGAGTTCTCCTCATTCTTTCTTGCTGAAATTTTGTAAGAGGTTGAACTGCTTGTAAAAGGTTGTAAGAGGGGTATTTACCCTTCCATTTCAAGAGATTTGCTAGTGGAAGGTGGGAGCCTCATCGAAGAGGGGCCTCACAAGTGGAGTAGGTCATTTGATCGAACCACTCTAAAATCGGCGTCATCCTTGGTTTGCATTTCATTATTGCCATTTACATTATTGCAAACCTTCTTACATGCTTTAGTTCCTTATTACCTTTGCTGCACAACTTTAAGAATACGCCTTCAAGTTAAGCTTTTCAAGTTTCGTTCTTTTCGTACGAAAGTTTTGTCAAAATCAACGTTTTAATCCGCTACACTAATTCACCCCCCTCTCTTAGTGCCGCTCCGATCCTAACATTTATTGCAATCTACTTTACTTCTATATTACTTTAGTTGCACACTCTTATGAATGTTTTCAACTTTAAAATATTGAATCTCATATTTTGATGATGAAATAAATTGGTAAAATTGTTTGATCTAATCTTTGTGTTAAGATAAGTATGTAGGATTAACTACGATAGAGGTAAGATAATAAAGCAAATGTTGTACCGAAGTCAAGATCGAGATTTCGTTGGGAGTTTGAGAGTTCGTCAGAAGTCCGGACGTTCGTCGGAAGTTCCACCAGAATTAACCGAGAGTCCAAGAACTTGCCAAAGAAGCTCGTTGAAACTCACCAAGATGGTCGTTGTGAAGTCTAGAAGATTGCTAGAAGTCCATTGGAACATTGCCAAGAGATCGTCGGAAGTTCACCGGAAGATCGCTGGAAGAATAATTAACAAACCGAAATAAGAATACTTTGTTAAATGTCTTAATTATTGTAACTAGACCTTAAGTTGAGTTAGGATGGGGAGGTAATCCCACTAACTCAGTTAGGGGCCAATTAGGCCCTTAATAGGACTGAATTGGGCCAGATTGAATAGCCCATTCAGCACCTAAAGTCACAGCTGGTCGTGGCACCACCTAGTAACTCGGTCTCCTAGGTGGTCTGGGTGGTGGTGTCACGCCCCCCTGAATTATCGCATTCAGGAAGTGTGACCCTGTCTAAAAATCAATAATATTATAATTGATCATCAATTCAATCCAGGATCCAATCTAACAATTTGAGGATACTAAGAATCATTCAAAAATCAATATTCATAATTCATAAACATGTACATTACATAAATCATAATCCACTTCACTTAGAGATTCACAAAATCCAAAGACAAGTCAACTAAACATCAACCACAACACAAATCCATAATCATAGAAGTATATACAATCACAAAAAGATAATTATTTACCATGAGTTCTTATCCTTACACATCTTAAACTTATCATTCCATACACATGAGCGGTCCTTTGACATTTTACAACACATAAGTATCAACAGATCCTTAACATTACATCAGAAGTAAAGTTTACTATACAACAAAAACCATCATCCAACAAAGATTAGCTTAAAAATCTTCTAGCCTTTCACTGCTTTAACCCAATTCTAGCTTTTCAGTACGTGACAAGCTACCCTGAAAAATTTATATAGCAACGGGGTGAGCATAAAGAGCTCAGCAAGCGTCTAACATATCCATGGCGATAGGAGAAGTTCAAGCAAGCTTAGTATCAAGATACAAAAGTAGAAATACAAGTGTTCATTTGAAGTCATCTCTTTTGATATAAAATCACAAAGGTTTACCTCGTTCAAAAACAGGCATTAGACATAACAATAGGAGAAAGGAAATTAGAGCATTTCATTGGCAAAGGAAGCATTTAGGCATGTATCAAATGGCACATGAAGTATTTAGGTGCATATCCAAAGGTATAAGAGTGTTTGGGGGCATAATAATGACAAACGAAACACTTCAAAGTATAACAAGTGAATCGAATAATAAACACAAGCTTGTATGTCATTCTTGATGTAGCATGCATTCCATTTTTATCCAAAGCATAATATGAACTCATAAACAAAACTTTGGATATCATATCAATGAGCATAGATGGCGCTGTGGGATCACATACATAATGTGATTCATCCATTTCTGGATGACCACCAAGCATAAGTCTCCCACGTCTGGGAGTTCCATCCACCCACGTCTGAGTAAAGTCAATGGGGCCGGCAGAGCAATCGCGGGCTCTAAGCATAACTCCCTTTACCATTTCTAGCAAAGGTTCACAATATCCCACAAGACACCAGAGTACAAAAGGGTAGTATGAACAATAACATTGACACATATCAGAAACACATGCGGAACAACGAAGATATGCATGTGCCTTATCAAACAAGGAAATGCAAACAAAGCATTACATAATAAATTTCAGTTATATAATAATTTTAGGATGAACAATACAAGAACTTCAAAGGACTAATATAAAGCTCAATTGAAGAAGAATTTAGTAGAAATCATATTTACAATAGGATGAAAATTGAATAGGCAAAACCCAACAAAGTTTTCAACTATGACAGAATTTGAATGGTACGTTTTCTGAATTGTTCGAGTGACCAAACATACTCCAAATCACTAAAAATAGGTGTCATTGGAAAGCTGTTTCAATCTATTTTCAGATAAACTCAGATTCATAATTTTTTTGAGTTCTTAACAGGAAGTTACAACAAATAGAGTAAAGGAAGGTCAGAATTGATCATCCCTGTTTTGCAGACTTGATAGAATCGATTTAAACAGAAGTTTTAGAAGGCAAACATACTTCAAAATTTCCAACTAGGTGTCAAAAGAAAGATACACGAATCTAGTTTCCAAGGAACTAAGTTTTGCTTAATTCAGAATTTTCTCTAGAGAGTTATGAGCAATTTAGTAACAGAAGGTCAGAAATTTCAATCCCTATTTTGCAGAATCTGTAGGGTTAATTGAAACAGAAGTCTTAGTAGTCATTTAAACTCCGAATCATTCAATCTTAGTGTCAAAATAAAGATATTTGAGTCTACTTTCAAATGGAATAGGTTTTGTCTAAATTAGAGTTTATTACAAAATGTTATGACCGAAATATTGAATAGAGGTCAGATTACCAAAAAAATTTCAGATTCATGGATTTGTATCAAAAGGAAAGAACGGTTTAGTACTAAGCTGAAATCTTTTGCATTATGAAGAATTAAAAGGAAAACAAAGATTAGGAGTTCTGTAGGAAGAGGTTAGAACACTTGCCTTAAACAAATTTGATTTCCAAATGGGGGGAGTTGATGCAAAACCTCAATCAAATCTTCTTCTTCAATTCCTCTTCTTCTTCTTCTTCCCTTCTCTTCTCTTCTTAAACTCACGTTGGATGCAGCATCTGAAGGTTACATTTAGTTTCTCCTTTAATCTCTTACTTAATTACTTTTTGTTAACACAAGAGTTGTAAAGTTTCAAGGTGGCAAGCATGCATGAAAAGTGCTAGGTGTCATCCTTAGAGCAAACTTAGGTGGCACCATTAGGCTAGCTAGTGACACATGTCCACTAAATTTTTTTTTTTTTATAACTTAAATCTGAAACTTTCATAAATCATATTAAACTTCTATTATAATATTATTTAATATAAAAAATTATTAAATAATCCTCATATTTACAAATAAGCATTTATTAAATTTTTAAAAATGGGGGATATTACACTCTCCCCTTCTTAAAAGAAAATTTAGTCCTCTAAATTTATCATACCTCATTCAGCGAAAAGATGAGGATAACCTTTCTTCATTTCTTCCTCTAGCTCCCAGGTCGTTTCATTTGTAGAATGATGCTTCCAAATTACTTTAACCAGAGTAATGATTCTATTTCTTAAGATCTTCTCTTTTTTATCAATAATCCGAATGGGCTCTTCCTTGTAAAATAAGTCTTTCTCAATCACAATCGGCTCATACTCAATGACATGAGAGGGATCAGGTATATACTTTCTGAGCATTGACACATGAAATATATCATGAATATGACACATCGATGGTGGTAAGGCAATCTTGTAAGCGACAGAGCCAATTCTTTCAAGGATCTCAAAAGGTCCAATGAACCTTGGGTTTAACTTTCCTTTCTTTCCAAATCTTGCAACGCCTTTGGAAGGGGAGACCTTTAGGAATACAAAATCCCCTACTTGGAACTCGATATCTCGTCTTCTGTTATCAGCATAGCTCTTTTGCCGACTCTGAGCGGCCTTTAGCCTTTTTATGATAACCTGAATCTTTTCAGTAGTCTCTTGTACTTTATCTGGTGCTAACAACTTCCTCTCACCAACTTCTTCCCAACATATAGGCGTTCTGCATTTTCGCCCATACAATGCCTCATAAGGAGCCATCTGAATGCTCGAATGGTAACTATTATTGTAAGTGAACTCAATAAGAGAAATATCTTTATCCCATTCACCTCTCCAATCCATAACATAGGCTCTAAGCAAATCCTCAAGTACTTGAATTGTTCTTTCAGATTGACCATCGGTCTGAGGGTGATAGGCAGTGCTAAACTTTACTTTGGTGCCCATAGAATCTTGTAATCTCCTCCACAATCTAGAAAGAAATCTAGAGTCTCTATCTGAGATAATCTCCTTTGGGACACCATGAAGTCTTACTATTTCATCAACATACAAATCTGCAAGCTTATCAAGAGAATAAGTCATATTGATTGGTAAGAAATGTGCATATTTGGTTAACCTATCAACAATGACCCAAATAACATCGTGCTTTCTAGAGGTTCTGGGTAGTCCTGAAACAAAGTCCATAGTAATGCATTCCCATTTCCATTCAGGAATATCTAAGGGCTGTAACAAACCTCCAGGTCTCTGGTGTTCTGCTTTGATTTGCTGACAAGTCAAACACCTTGAAACATATATTGCAATCTCCTTCTTCATGCCTTTCCACCAATAATGACTTTGGAGATCTCTGTACATTTTTGTGCTACCAGGATGCATAGTGTACTTTGAATTGTGGCCTTCGTTCAAAATTTGGTTCTTGATATCTGAGTCATTTGGAACACATATTCTATCCCCAAATCTCAATAGGCCATCATCTGAAATTTGAAAATTCAACTTCAATCCCTTTTCAACTTCATTCCTCAAGTATATTAAATGTGGATCTCGTAGTTGTCCTTCTTTAATTTGTTGAATGAGATCAGTTTGCACCTGGATAGAGGCCATCAACATTATTGAGTCTTGCCCTTTCCTTATTACATTTGAATCATAATTTCTTTCTAATAGCTTCCATTGCTTCACAACTAGACTAGCCATAAAACTTGTAGATTTTCTACTAAGTGCATCAGCTACAACATTTGCTTTACCTGGGTGATAACGGATGGTACAATCATAATCCTTCAGAAGTTCTATCCATCTTCGCTGCCTCATATTTAACTCCTTCTGTGTAAAAATATACTTTAAACTCTTGTGATCAGTGAAGATATCAAATGTCCGCCCATACAAGTAATGTCTCCAAATCTTTAGAGCAAAGATGATTGCTGCCAATTCCAAATCATGAGTCGGATAATTCAATTCATAATTCTTTAGCTGCCTTGAAGCATAAGCAATTACTTTCCCTTCTTGCATCAAAACACTTCCAAGGCCTTTTCTTGAAGCATCAGTATAAACTACAAATCCTTCATTACCACTTGGAATAGTGAGAATAGGGGCACTAGTTAATCTTCTTTTTAATTCTTGGAAACTTTGCTCACAATCACCACTCCATTCAAATTTCGCATTCTTTTGAGTCAGTTTGGTAAGGGGATGAGCAATTTGAGAAAATCCCTCCACAAATCTCCTGTAATAACCTGCCATGCCCAAGAAACTTCTAATTTCTGTTATATTTGTTGGCACTTCCCAATTAACTACTGCTTCCACCTTCTTTGGATCAACAGATATGCCCCTTCTTGAAATCACGTGGCCTAAGAAAGCAATTTCCTTCAACCAAAATTCACATTTGCTGAACTTTGCATACAGCTTCTTTTCTCTTAGTATAGATAATACATCTCTCAAGTGTTTATCATGCTCTTGATTACTTCTTGAATATACTAATATGTCATCAATGAATACAATTACACAATCATCTAAGAGTGGCTGAAATATTCTATTCATCAGTTCCATAAAAGCTGCAGGAGCATTAGTCAAGCCAAAAGGCATAACTAAAAATTCGTAGTGACCATATCGAGTCCTAAAGGCTGTTTTTGGAATATCCTCCTTCTTGACCTTCAACTGATAGTAACCTGATCTTAGATCAATCTTGGAGAATACTTGTGCACCCTGCAATTGATCAAACAAGTCATCAATCCTGGGTAGGGGATACTTGTTTTTTATGGTCACTTGATTCAACTGTCTATAATCAATACAAAGCCTCAACGTCCCATCCTTCTTCTTAACTAATAGCACTGGAGCACCCCACGGTGAGACGCTGGGTCGAATGAAACCCTTATCTAACAATTCTTGTATTTGCTTCTTCAATTCCTCGAGCTCGAGTGGTGTCATTCTGTAGGGTGGCTTAGATATTGGGGCTGTCCCAGGGATCAAATTAATAGCAAATTCTCCCTCTCTATCTGGAGGTAAACCAGGCAATTCATCTGGAAATACATCAGGGAACTCTTTGACCACTGTAATTTCATTTAGGTGAGTTTCTTAATTTGAATGCTCCTTTACACACACAATGTAACAAAAACAACCCTTCTGCATAAGACGATAAGCTTGAAGTGTTGATATCAAGCAAGGAGGCAAATCATGCCTAATACCCTCAAAGTAAAATATAGGCTGATCTGGTATGCAGAAAGTAATTATTTTTGTATAGCAATCAATACTAGCATGATAGGAAGATAGCCAATCCATGCCAAGTATAATATTAAAACCTTGGATTTCTTGGAGTATCAAATCGGCAAGGAGTTCATGTTCTCCAATAGAAATCAAACAAGATGGATAAACCAGATTTGTAGTCAAGGAATCCCCAACAGCAGTAGTTACGTGTAGCAAATAATCTAGTGGTTTAGGTTGAATGCCCAAGTAACAAGCAAAATATTGTGAAACAAAAGACAAGTTGGAGCCAGGATCAAACAAAACTTTTGCATTTCTATTAGAAACATGTAGAATACCTTCAACCACTGATTTAGAGGCTCTGGAATCTTGTTCTGTGATAGCATATACTCTAGCATGGGCTGTCGGCTTAGGGAGTAGCGGCTCTTTCTTCTTGTTTAGTGGGCAGTCTCTGACTTTATGATCTAACTTTCCACAAGCAAAACAGGCTCCAGTCACCCGAAAACACTCACTTGTTTCATGATTACGTCCACATTTTGTACACGATAGAGTTCTTTGCGATGAAGTTCCTTCCTCAAATCTAGGTACCTTTACCTTCTTGTTACTTCTTTCTGCTTCATTTCCTCTCTTACTTTTACCAACAAACTTATCCTTGCTATTCTTGTCCCTGATTTCTTGGATCTCCTCCAAGTCTTTTTCAAGTATGAAAGCTCTTTCTACTACATCAGTGTATACTTGGAGTTTTAAAACTAATATCCGGCTTCTTATTGCCGGCCTTAATCCTCTTTCAAATCTTCTTGCTTTCCTATATTCATCATCAATCATATGTGTGGCAAATCTAGAGAGCTCGGTGAATTTAGACTCATATTTGGCTATTGTCAAATTTCCTTGGATGAGATTCAGGAATTCCAATTCTTTCTGCTCTCTGATACAATCTGGAAAATATTTATCATTGAACTTCTCTGTAAATACCTTCCAAGTGATTGGCTCCTGTCGAGCTTCAGAAATCCTCTTCATAGTTCGCCACCAGTGCTCAGCCTCTCCTTCTAGCATGAAGGTAGCAAGAGAAACCTTCTTATCATCTGGGCAATTTAAAACATCAAATATTTTCTCCATCCGCATCATCCATTGTTCTGCTACCATTGGATCAGGCTCACCACCAAAACTGGGAGGACTAAGCTTTTTAAACTGTTCAATTCCCAACCCAGTCTGGTTTGAATTCCCACCTTCATCATTTCTTCCCTGTCGGACTTGTTGTTGCATTACTTGTGTCATCGCCTCTAGAGTTTTCATAATTCCACTCAATTGATCAGAAGTAGATGCAATAGGAGAACCAGATGACCTTGTCATCCTTGCTTCCTAAAAATAACAAAAAAAAACTTTTGATCAGTCTCTAAATAAAAATTACTAAACCTCAAAATTTATTACACATCTAGCATATCAAAATTCTTAGAAATCCTCAAATCATGCTCTGATACCAACTATGTCACGCCCCCCTGAATTATCGCATTCAGGAAGTGTGACCCTGTCTAAAAATCAATAATATTATAATTGATCATCAATTCAATCCAGGATCCAATCTAACAATTTGAGGATACTAAGAATCATTCAAAAATCAATATTCACAATTCATAAACATGTACATTACATAAATCATAATCCACTTCACTTAGAGATTCACAAAATCCAAAGACAAGTCAACTAAACATCAACCACAACACAAATCCATAATCATAGAAGTATATACAATCACAAAAAGATAATTATTTACCATGAGTTCTTATCCTTACACATCTTAAACTTATCATTCCATACACATGAGCGGTCCTTTGACATTTTACAACACATAAGTATCAACAGATCCTTAACATTACATCAGAAGTAAAGTTTACTATACAACAAAAACCATCATCCAACAAAGATTAGCTTAAAAATCTTCTAGCCTTTCACTGCTTTAACCCAATTCTAGCTTTTCAGTACGTGACAAGCTACCCTGAAAAATTTATATAGCAACGGGGTGAGCATAAAGAGCTCAGCAAGCGTCTAACATATCCATGGCGATAGGAGAAGTTCAAGCAAGCTTAGTATCAAGATACAAAAGTAGAAATACAAGTGTTCATTTGAAGTCATCTCTTTTGATATAAAATCACAAAGGTTTACCTCGTTCAAAAACAGGCATTAGACATAACAATAGGAGAAAGGAAATTAGAGCATTTCATTGGCAAAGGAACCATTTAGGCATGTATCAAATGGCACATGAAGTATTTAGGTGCATATCCAAAGGTATAAGAGTGTTTGGGGGCATAATAATGACAAACGAAACACTTCAAAGTATAACAAGTGAACCGAATAATAAACACAAGCTTGTATGTCATTCTTGATGTAGCATGCATTCCATTTTTATCCAAAGCATAATATGAACTCATAAACAAAACTTTGGATATCATATCAATGAGCATAGATGGCGCTGTGGGACCACATACATAATGTGATTCATCCATTTCTGGATGACCACCAAGCATAAGTCTCCCACGTCTGGGAGTTCCATCCACCCACGTCTGAGTGAAGTCAATGGGGCCGGCAGAGCAATCGCGGGCTCTAAGCATAACTCCCTTTACCATTTCTGGCAAAGGTTCACAATATCCCACAAGACACCAGAGTACAAAAGGGTAGTATGAACAATAACATTGACACATATCAGAAACACATGCGGAACAACGAAGATATGCATGTGCCTTATCAAACAAGGAAATGCAAACAAAGCATTACATAATAAATTTCAGTTATACAATAATTTCAGGATGAACAATACAAGAACTTCAAAGGACTAATATAAAGCTCAATTGAAGAAGAATTTAGTAGAAATCATATTTACAATAGGATGAAAATTGAATAGGCAAAACCCAACAAAGTTTTCAACTATGACAGAATTTGAATGGTACGTTTTCTGAATTGTTCGAGTGACCAAACATACTCCAAATCACTAAAAATAGGTGTTATTGGAAAGCTATTTCAATCTATTTTCAGATAAACTCAGATTCATAATTTTTTTGAGTTCTTAACAGGAAGTTACAACAAATAGAGTAAAGGAAGGTCAGAATTGATCATCCCTGTTTTGCAGACTTGATAGAATCGATTTAAACAGAAGTTTTAGAAGGCAAACATACTTCAAAATTTCCAACTAGGTGTCAAAAGAAAGATACACGAATCTAGTTTCCAAGGAACTAAGTTTTGCTTAATTCAGAATTTTCTCTAGAGAGTTATGAGCAATTTAGTAACAGAAGGTCAGAAATTTCAATCCCTATTTTGCAGAATCTGTAGGGTTAATTGAAACAGAAGTCTTAGTAGTCATTTAAACTCCGAATCATTCAATCTTAGTGTCAAAATAAAGATATTTGAGTCTACTTTCAAATGGAATAGGTTTTGTCTAAATCAGAGTTTATTACAAAATGTTATACCGAAATATTGAATAGAGGTCAGATTACCAAAAAAATTTCAGATTCATGGATTTGTATCAAAAGGAAAGAACGGTTTGGTACTAAGCTGAAATCTTTTGCATTATGAAGAATTAAAAGGAAAACAAAGATTAGGAGTTCTGTAGGAAGAGGTTAGAACACTTGCCTTAAACAAATTTGATTTCCAAATGGGGGGAGTTGATGCAAAACCTCAATCAAATCTTTTTCTTCAATTCCTCTTCTTCTTCTTCTTCCCTTCTCTTCTCTTCTTAAACTCACGTTGGATGCAGCATCTGAAGGTTACATTTAGTTTCTCCTTTAATCTCTTACTTAATTACTTTTTGTTAACACAAGAGTTGTAAAGTTTCAAGGTGGCAAGCATGCATGAAAAGTGCTAGGTGTCATCCTTAGAGCAAACTTAGGTGGCACCATTAGGCTAGCTAGTGACACATGTCCACTAAATTTTTTTTTTTTTATAACTTAAATCTGAAACTTTCATAAATCATATTAAACTTCTATTATAATATTATTTAATATAAAAAATTATTAAATAATCCTCATATTTATAAATAAGCATTTATTAAATTTTTAAAAATGGGGGATATTACAGGTGGTACCACCCAGACTGGGAGGTGATACCGTCGACAATTAATATTGCCAAGCGGTGGTACCACTATAGCTCGGTCTCCGAGCTCTATCAGGTGGTCGTACTGCCCAGACTGGGCGGTGGTACCGCTAGTACCCTGAATTCCTGAGATGTGATAAATTTTTGCTCCAATTCTGAAGCTATTGGGGCCTATAAATATCCCACCATTTTCTGCATGAAAAGGCACAAAAGTGTTAACATAATCTTGAATTCTTAGGGTGTTAAAGTATTGTTGTAAAAGTGCAAGAGTCCTCATCCTCCCTTTATAAGAGTGGATATCATTCAAGAGAGGTGTGAGGCTTATAAGGGTTATCTCCTAAACCGGTGAAAAGGAGAAAGTGCTATAAAGAGGTGGTTGGTCTTCGCCTATTGAAGGAAGACCATTAGTGGACACCGGTGACCTCAACGGAGGAGGAATCGGAAATGGATGTAGGTCACACCGACCGAACCACTATAAATTCTTGATTGCATTTCTATTATCACTATTTACTTACGTTGCAATAGCTTAACTTCATTCTTACTTGGTTTTCACTACCCTTACAATTAAACACTCTTTCAAGTTATCTACCAAGATCATTTTTAGCATACAAAGAATTTTAAACCATTGTTTTAATCCCCTGCACTAATTCACCCCCCTCTCTTGGTACCAACTCGATCCTGACAATTAGTATCAGAGCTCGGATACTCTCGATTTGGTTTAAAACCCAAGAGAGATGGCTTATACTGACAATCAAGAGGGTCATTCAATTATATGTACTCCCATGTTCAATGGGACGGATTACAGATATTGGAAGACTAGAATGAGGATCTTTCTAATTTAATGGATTTTGAGTTATAGAACCTTGTGGAAAATGTCTTTTAAAAGTCTTTTCTTCCAATGAATTATTAGAATGAGTTTGAGAAGAAAACTTTCACCTTAAATGCCAAGGCTATGAATATCTTATTTTGTGCATTAGATAAAAATAAGTTTAAACGAGTGTCTATTTGTGTAACAACTTTTAATATTTGACATATACTCGAAGGCACTCACGAAGGCACTAGTAGAGTAAAGAAGTCAAAGATAATTCTTTTCGTTCACATTTATGAATTGTTTCGGATGAAGCCAAGCGAAACTATTGTCGACATGTACACCCATTTTATGGATGTCGTTAATAGTTTAAAAGCTATTGGCAAATGTTTTTTGAACTTTGAACTTATTAATAAAATCTTGAGATCCCTTCCAAGGAGTTGGAACCCTAAAGTAATAGTCATTCAAAAGGCCAAGGATTTAAATAACTTTCCTCTCGAAAAACTAATCGGGTCACTAATGACGTATGAGATGACTTGAAATTCTCATGAAGAGCTTGAGAATAACCTTCAAAAGAACATGAAGGATATGGCACTAAGAATTCATAAAGAACACTTGAAAGAAAATTCAAGTGATGAGGACTATGATGATGACTTGGCACTCTTGACAAGAAAGTTCAAAAAATTTATGAAAAGTAATAAATATAAAAATAACACTAAAAATAAAATTGAACCCAAGAAAGAATAAGTTATATACTACGAATGCAAGAAACCAGGACATTTCAAAAGTGAATGTCCCCAAGCAAAGAAGAAGCAACCAAAGAAGAAGAATGCTCTTAAAGCAACTTGGGACGATTCAAGTGCATCCGAAGAAGAGGAGCCAACCAACACAGAGCAAGTTGTTCACTATGCACTAATGAATATTGGAGATGAGGTAAGTGTTGGAAATCTTGGGGGCGACATTATATGCACAGCGGAAGAACAAGAAAACAAAATCTCCGATTCCCAAAGAGATGTTCGTCGTCGTGCGAAGATTGGTGCACAAAATCCGCGAAACTTAAAACTGCATATAGAGTAGATTGTGTTACCTAGGGAGATCGTATATCCTTGTTTCCTTAAAGATCCTTAGGAGAGGGTGAAGGAGGTCAAGCGTCCTCCTCTCTAGCGGTGATCCACACAGCAGGGCTGCGACGACGCTCCTCAAAACTTCAGGCCTACTCTGAGGTGGAGAGGGAGAGGAGAATAGGAAAGGCAAGCAAAGGCTCTAGCCTATGAGGCTTTGAATCCCTCCTATTTATAGAGGTCCCCTGTCAAACCCTAATGGGTCCTCCCCTAGTGGGTATTGGATCTGCATCCAATAAGACAAGGGCTCCGTCGGATATCTCATATCCGAACCTCTACTCATCGCAATGCCTACCATATATGTGTGACCCTCTAGGCCCAATATTGAGCTGGCCGTGAGTCATACCTGTCAGAACTCCTTCTAACTCAGTGAATTATTATCTCTGTAATAATTCACTTGACTCATCGACTACGGACGTACTAGGCCACTACGCCGTAGTCCCCAGACGATACAAGAGAATCCAATCCATTGGACCTGTCTATCCTTAGTTACCATGTACCTATGGTCCCTCATCCATCTAATATCCCAGAGACCGTATATCGAGCATGGTGCTGTCAGACCCATACGGTTTCTACTCGAGTCTCGCTCTAATCGAATTCTCCCGGAGAACTCTTTCTCTCTTAAACTGAATAACCCTAGCTAGGGATTTGTCTGAGCAAGAACACATGGGATATTCCTCTCATGACGCCGAGAGTAGATGATCCTCTATCGACACTCAATAGCTCTCGTAAAGTCAATTACCATTCCCAATGACCAGCTGTACTAGATCGGGGACAGCCAAACCTATAAGTCTAGCATCAAAGAGTGGAGCACTCATACAGGACATCCTTGGTGTCTCAAGTCTAAGGACCAGATACACCACTAGGACTACGGAATCGCTGTTTGACAATAAGGCATCATCAACCATCTAGCATTCCGTAAGCGGATCAATTAGTAAACTCATTCTCCAATGAACTCCTGTACTGTATCCCTAGTGTCCCTACACGAGTAGCTATGAGACCAGCTGCATCCATCATATGGACGGGTATACAGCACACCAGTATGTCCGGTTATCACAATGTCCCTCTCGAGTAACCTATGACCGGGATTATTTAGGATATGTGTTTAAAGGTGAATCGATCTCATTATCGTGATCTCATCACGATCCGATTCCCATTGCACAAATCCAAGGACATCACAATATATATATGCATTTATGCAATAGTTAAAAAGTGATATACGCCAAAATATAATAAGCAAAATGATTCTATATCAAGTCACACGTGCCATCACTCACGTGATTGGCTTGCTGGCCACCTATGACTAGCAATCTCCCACTTGACCTAAAGCTAATCACCTATGTGTCTGATCCCCATCAGACCCCTGTGACACTCAAAGACAATCTGAGACAACGGCTTTGTCAATGGATCTGCAATGTTATCTTCGGATGGAACTCTTTCCACTGCTACATCTCCTCGGGTTATGATCTCTCTGATAAGTTGGAACCTCCTCAGAACACTTCTGATGAGACCCGGGTTCCCTTATTTGAGTAATCGCCCCATAGTTGTCATAATATAAGGAAGTTGACTTCTCGCTATCTAGAACGACTCCCAAATCTGTGATGAACATCTTCAACCACACTCCCTCCTTTGCTGCATCTGATGCAGCATTATACTCCACCTTTGTGGTTGAGTCAACAGTAGTATCTTTGCTTGGAACTCTTCCAACACACTGCTCCTCCATTTAAGGTGTACACATACCCTGAATTCGACTTGCTATCATCGACATCAGACTGAAAACTTGAGTCTGTGTAGCCTTCAACCTTAAGGCTACTACCTCCATATATTAGTAAAAGATCCTTAGTCCTTCTCAAGTACTTAAGGATACACTTTACTGCTTTCCAGTGCTTCAAACCTGGATCCGTTTGATACCTGCTCGTGACACTCAGAGCATGCGCTATATCAGGCCTAGTACATAGCATGGCATACATGATAGATCCTATTGCTGAGGCATAAGGTATCATATTCATGTTCGCCCTTTCTTTTGGAGTCTTTGGGGACATACTCGTAGAAAGCGATATCCCATATCTCATCGGAATAAGACCTCTCTTGGAATTTTCCATGCCAAACCATTTGACAATAGTTTCTATGTACCTGGATTGGGACAAGCTAAGCATCCTCTTGGATCTATCTCTATAGATTCTAATCCCCAAGGTATATGATGCTTCCCCTAAGTCCTTCATGGAGAAATATCTAGATAACCAAGCCTTTACAGTGGATAGCATTCCTACGTCATTTCCAATGATCAGGATGTCATCCACATATAATACCAAAAAGGTGATAACGCTCCCACTTACCTTCCTGTACACACAAGGCTCATCTTCGTTCTTAACGAAGTCATAAGATCTGATTGCCTTATCAAATCTTATGTTCCAACTTCGGGAAGCTTGCTTTAGTCCATAAATGGATCTAAGCAACCTACACACCTTATCTGGCCAGTTCTTGGACACGAATCCCTCAGGTTGTATCATATACATCTCCTCCTCGAGGTTCCCATTGAGGAATGCAGTTTTCACATCCATTTGCCAGATCTCATAATCATAGTGTGCTACAATAGCCAATAGAATTCTGATGGATTATAGCATTGCTACGGGTGAGAAGGCTTCGTCGTAGTCAACACCTTGCCTTTGACGATACCCCTTAGCCACTAGCCTTGCTTTATAAGTCTATACCTTTTCATCTATTCCGATTTTTTTCGTAAAGATCCACTTGCAACCGATGGGTACAATACCTTCGGGCGCATCAACTAGGTTTCAAACCTTATTGGAGTACATGGAATCCATCTCAGAATTCATGGCTTCTTGCCACTTCCTGGAGTCTATACTCATAATAGCCTCCTCGTAGGTCTGAGGATAAATATCCTCAACATCCTCTCCTCTAATATGTCCCACATATCTCTCAAGAGGATGGGATATTCTATCAGACCTACGTAAAGTTGAAACTTGTGTATTAGGTACCTGAATAGACTCGGGCTGTAGAGTAGTGCTTGAGCTTGGTTCTCCAACCTCGCTCAACTCTATCATTCTCCCACTATCTCCGCCAAGAATGTGTTCCTTCTCAAGGAACACTGCTCTCTTAGCTACAAAGACCTTTTGGTCATCGAGATGATAGAAATAATACCCACAAGTTTCCTTGGGGTATCCCACAAATTTGCATCGCTCTGTCCTTGATTCTAACTTATCGGGGTTGTGTCTTTTAACGTGGGCAGGGCAGCCCCAAATCTTAACAACCTTAAGATCAGGCTTCTTCCCTTTCCATATCTCATATGGTGTAGACACTACCGACTTAGTTGGAACTCTATTCAGAAGGTAAGCTGCGGTTTCTAGGGCATATCCCCAGAATGAGATGGGTAGGTCAGCGAAACTCATCATGGACCGTACCATGTCTAATAACGTACGATTTCTCCTTTCAGAGACACCATTGAGCTGAGGTGTATAAGGAGGTATCCATTGGGATAATATCTCATGGTCATTGAGGAACTGAGTAAACTCTGTACTTAAGTACTCACCTCCTCGATCTGATCGAAGAGTTTTGATACTCTTTCCAATCTGGTTCTCCACCTCATTCTTATACTCTCTGAATTTCTCAAAAGGCCTTGGACTTGTACTTCATTAAGTACACATATCCATACCTTGAGAAATCATTAGTAAATGTAATAAAGTAGGAGTAACCTCCAATGGCATGAGTTGACATGGGTCCACATACATCACTATGTATGAGTTCCAACAACTCAGTGGCTCTCTCTCCAGTTCCACTAAATGGAGAGTTGGTCAGTTTTCCACGAATGCAAGGCTCACAAGTTGCATATGACACATAGTCGAATGGATCTAGATATCCGTCATTTAGTAACTTTTGAATCCTTCTTTCATGGATGTGACCTAGCCTATAATGCCACAGGTATGCACTGTTCATCTCATCTCATCTCATTTCCTTTTGGACATATTTACATTCATGATATGTGGAGTAGTGTCTAACATAAATAAACCATTATACAATATTCCTTTCGTGATGATCTTATCATCTAATAATATCGAACAACCATTGTTCACAAAAACAAATTTATATCCACTAACTGTTAAACATAAAATGGAGATAATGTTTTTGATAATAGAAGGAACAAAATAACATGCATCTAATACAATAAAAGCTCCACTATGCAGATGTAGGGTGACCTCGCCAACAGCTATTACAGCAACTTTTGCTCCATTACCCATCTTGAGGTCCATCTCGCCTCTCTCTAGTCTCCTAGGCCTTGCCAGAACTTGCAACGAATTACATATATGATAAGCACTATCGGTATCCAATACCCATGTGTTATCATAAGAGTTTGACAAATGGAGACTGATCATGAATGTACCTGAAGCTTCATCAAGCTTCTATTTCGCCCTTTCTGTAAGGTACTCTTTGTAGTTCCTCTTCCAGTGCCCATCTTTACCACAGTGGAAGCACTGGCCTTTGTCCTTTGTTGGGTCTTTCTTAGCAACCTTTGCTTTACCTGGTTTGCCCTTGCCCTTTCCCTTCTTAAGGGACCTTTCTGCTTTCCTTTTCTTTTTGGTCTCACTAGTGTAGAGAACTGGCTTCTCTTTCTTAATAGTACTCTCTGCCTCCCTCAACATATTGAGAAGCTTTGGGAGAGTCACCTCAAGCTTGTTCATATTAAAATTCATTATAAACTGTGAAAAGGAATCTGGTGGGGACTGAAGCACAATGTCCACACACAAGTTATCCTCTAGGACCATTCCTAGACCTGTGAGTTTCTCTATCCACTCAATCATCTTTAGGACATGGTTCTGAACTGGTGTCCCCTTAGTCATCCTAGCGCGGAAGAGGCTCTTGGATATCTCATATCGTTGAGTCCTTCCCTGTTCCTCAAACAATTTGTGGACATGTAGGAGAATAGATCTGGCATCCATCTTTTCATGTTGTCTCTGTAACTCAGGAGTCATAGAGCCCAACATATAGCATTGAGCAAGAGTGGAGTCATCAATGTACTTCACGTAGCGAGCGATCTCATCCTCGCTTGCCCCTTCTTCGGGCGTAGGCATCACTGTATCAAGGACGTACATGATTTTCTCCGCTGTGAGAACAATTCTCAAGTTACGGAGCCAATTCGTATAATTTGGACCAGTGAGGCAGTTGACATCAAGTATGCCACGTAAGGGATTTGAAAGCGACATTTTCTAAAAATAAAGATGCAGTAGAAATGAATAACATGCAGATTTTGCAAGAAATAAACTATCAAGATATGGACTTCTCTCATAATATGCTCCCACTATTTTACTAACGAGTCATGCGACACCCTCAGCACGTGAAACGGAAGTCTCCGGCAGACTTCTAGTGGGGATCAGGATCCAATCAGCATCTTAGTGTAACCTCGAGGGACTCGACCAATCACACTAAGCCTAAAAGGTAGGCAACTCTTGCCGATCACAACTCCTTGTGATTCCCATCCTGTTCGACCTCCGAATCACCATGGCCTCGAGGGACTCGACCAACCATGATGCTCGGTTAAGTCAACACCTTCGTTACAAAATGAATCTAATTTGATGATATACCCTCGAGGGACTCGACCAAGCATACCATGCCCTCAGGTCATCGGTGACATCTCTATGTTGTAAGCAAGATAGCGAATCATGATATAGGTGAGTCTCGAGGGACTCGACCAACTCAACCTATACCGGGAATCGATTCCTACTTATAACGATAGAAGGCCACGTGGGTCAATCTAATTACCTCACGTTTATCGACTTAATATTATCGAGAGATGTTTCTATGATTTGGTCTCCTAATATGACATGTCACACATATACATATTTAATATATATCTACATCGCATGCAAATATATATACATATCTAGTATGTGTATAAGCAATAACACCAGATGATCATGGGCCAAACCCTAATATGATTAGGCTCGAGCCAGTAGGCCTAATCACTCACATCAAGATCTATGTGTGCAATGGTGCATCTCCATGCCCTGTGATCGTCCATCTCGTCCTCGTCGGTTCCGTCGATATCTTGATGCATCTTTATGCATCACGATCGTCCGTCTCGTGGGTCTCGCTATCGCATCCACGCTCCCGCTGTGCCTCCTCATGTGATTACAACTTAATCATAGGCACGCAGGCCCGACAATAAACGAGAAATATAATGGAGGCTCACAGACCTCAATAATAATAATCACAAGTACACACATCACACGGTCCATGATCATCCGTCCACACATCATACATCACATGTATAAATAATCATCATCATGTAGGACTACTAGATAATAATAAAAATAATAATCAACCAAACCTTTTAATTAATTAATATTTTCTGAAATCAGGGACATATAGGGAATTTCTCAATTTCTAAGGGTATTTTCATTATTTGGACAAAAGATAGAAACTAGAATTTCTCAAATTCACAGGGGCAAAACTATCTTTTTGCCCAAAACCCTAATTCCCTCTTACTGTTGCCGTCACCGCCACCCTGCTGGCGGCGGCTTGTGCGGCGGGGCGAGGGCACTGCCCTCGCTTGCAGGCGGCACGCCCGCTGGCGGCGCTACCGCTGCAGGTGGGCGCCCCCGCGGGCGATTCTGCCGGCGGGGCAACGCCCGCAGGCGGTGCTATCCCGCCGGGCGGCCGCCCCTGTGGGGGGGGGTTTCGCCCGCGGGAGCAGCGGTGGCAAGTGTCGCTGCCCTGCGACGCCTCACCCCGCGGGAGAAGTGGCCGCAGGCACCTCTGCTCACGGGCTGCCAGCCCCGCGGGACACAAGCCTGCTGTAAATAGGCTATCGGCCGGCTGCTACAAACGCAGCCCCTGTGCTGCCCATCTTCGGCTGCGCTGCACGCACGCAGATCGAGGGTAGCAACTTTTGCTGCCCTTCCTTGTTTTTGTGTCAACGATTTTGACGTCAAAATTCTTCCTAAACACAACACACGCAGTTCAAAACCAATCATTCGCACGAACAACCTAGCTCTGATACCACTATTGGGAAATCTTGGGGGCGACATCATATGCGCAGCGGAAGAATAAGAAAACAAAATCCCCGATTCCTAAAGAGATGTTCGTCGTCGTGCGAAGATTGGTGCGCAAAATCCGCGAAACTTAAAACTGCATATAGAGTAGATTGTGTTACCTAGGGAGATCGTATATCCCTATTTCCTTGCAGATCCTTAGGAGGGGGTGAAGGAGGTCAAGCGTCCTCCTCTCTAGCGGTGATCCACACAGCTGGGCTGTGACGACGCTCCTCAAATCTCCAGGCCTGCTCTGAGGTGGAGAGGGAGAGGAGAATAGGAAAGGCAAGCAAAGGCTCTAGTCTATAAGGCTCTGAATCCCTCCTATTTATAGAGGTCCCCTGTCAAACCCTAATGGGTCCTCCCCTAGTGGGAATTGGATCTGCATCCAATAAGACAAGGGCTCCGTCGGATATCTCATATCCGAACCTCTACTCATCGCAATGCCTACCATATGTGTGTGACCCTCTAGGCCCAATATCGAGCTGGCCGTGAGTCATACCTATTAGAACTCCTTCTAACTCAGTGAATTTTTATCTCTGTAATAATTCATTTGACTCATCGACTACGAACGTACTAGGCCACTACGCCGTAGTCCCCAGACGAGACAGGGGAATCCAATCCATTGGACCTGACTGTCCTTAGTTACCATGTACCTATAGTCCCTCATCTATCTAATATCCCAGAGACCGTATATCGAGCATGGTGCTGTCAGACCCATACGGTTTTTACTCGAGTCTCGCTCTAATCGGATTCTCCTGGAGAACTCTTTTTCTCTCAACCCGAATGACCCTGGCCAGGGATTTGTCTGAGCAAGAACACATAGGATATTCCTCTCATGACGCCGAGAGTAGATGATCCTCTATCGACACTCAATAGCCCTCGTAAGGTCGACTACCACTCCCAAAGACCAACTATACTAGATCTGGGACAACCAAACCTATAAGTCTGGTATCAAAGAGTGGAGCACTCATAGAGGACATCCTTGGTGTCTCAAGTCTAAGGACCAGATACACCACTAGGACTATGGAATCGTTGTCTGACAATAAGGCATCATCAACCATCCAGCATTCCATAAACGGATCAATTAGTGAACTCATTCTCCAATGAGCACCTGTACTGTATCCCTAGTGTCCCTACACGAGCAGCTATGAGACCAGCTACATCCATCATATGGACGGGTATACAGCACACCAGTCTGTCCGGTTATCACAATGTCCCTCTCGAGTAACCTATGACCGGGATTATTTAGGATATGTGTTTAAAGGTGAATCGATCTCATTATCGTAATCTCATCACGATCCGATTCCCATTGCACAAATCCAAGGACATCACAATATATATATGCATTTATGCAATAGTTATAAAGTGATATACGCCAAAATATAATAAGCAAAAATATTCTGTATCAAGTCACACGTGCCATCACTCACGTGATTGGCTTGCTGGACACCTATGACTAGCAGTAAGTAGTTCATTGGATGCAAAGTTATCTTTTGATGAACTACCTATTAGGATCGGAGCGGCACTAAGAGGGGGGTGTTGAATTAGTGCAGCGGATTAAAACTCGTAAGTTTGAAAATAATTTCATAAATAGATAGAGATTTGAATTTGATAATGAATGTCTTGGAGAAAGTAGCTCGAGCAAAGCGAGAAGAAGAAAAAAAAAAAAGATCTTGTTGCTATGTAAATAACCGTTCAGAAATGTAAATACTCACACATTCAAGAGACACACCAATTTAATGTGGTTCAGTCAAAATGACCTACATCCACTTACGAAGTCTTCTTCGATGAGGCTCCCAACTTCCACTAGCAAATCACTTTAAAGGGTAAGGACAAATACCCCTCTTAAAACCTTTTACAAGTGGTTCACACTCTTACAAATTTTCAACGAGAAAGAAGGAGGTGAACACTTAAGAAATTGAAAACAGGGCTTGCTAAAGACTTTGCTAAGGCTTTTATCTCAATCTAATGCTTCGCAAAAGTTATATTCTCTATTGAGAATTGAGGGGTATTTATAGGCCCCAAGAGGATTCAAATTTAGGCTCCAAATTTTGAATTCTCTTGGGTTTCCGAGGTTGGCGGTGCCACCGCCTATCAATGTCATATTGACCGGTGACTGGCGGTGCCACCGCTTGTTGGTGGCAGTGCTACCGCCTATCAATTTCAATATTGGCAGAGTTCTGGCAGTGCCACCGCCGGAACTCTCGGGTTCTGGGCAGTGCCACCACCCGAACTCTCGAGTGCTGGGCGGTGCCACCGCCTAGTTCGGTGATTCCACCGCCCGACCTTACGGGTCACTAGTTGGGCTTCAAGTCCGACCCAAACCAAGTCATATTCGGGCCCAGTTGGCCCCTAACCAAGATATAGGATTATCCCTTAATCCTAACCCTAATTACATGCAAACTACGCAACTGAAAACATAGTCCTAAGCAAGTTTTAAAATGGCAAATGTCGAATCTCGTTCCGGCGAGCATTCTGGTGATCTTCCGGCGGACTTCCGATGCACCTTCGAATTTCTTCCAATGGACTCCCAACAGGCTCCCGATCTTGTGGCGAGTTCAGTATGTAGCCGAGCCTTCTCGGTGATCTCCGCAAACCTCTGATGATCTCTTCGATGGACTTTCGAAAACTCTAACACGTCCTTGATTTCTTCTTGGTTGGCTCCGGCAGCATCTCCGATGAATCTTCGGACTCTCAAATACCCATCGAACTTGACTCTGGTTTTCTTGCTTTATGTTTTCAGGCTATCGTAGTTAATCCTACACACTTAACTCAATAATATGGATTAGATCAATTAACCCATCAATTGATTTCATCATCAAAATCCGAGATTCAACAATCTCCCCCTTTTTGATGATGATAATTAATCGATAACGGAGTTAAACATAACTCCCCCTATCAATGTGCCATATTTTGAGAAGATAAAAACACTTGAATTTAATCTCTTGAATTCAAGCCTAAACCGATAAGTTCTATCCGTTGATCTTATCGTTATTCTCTTTAAGAATGAGTAAATACGAAACTTCGTATTTCTCATTATTTGAAGTTATGAAAATCATTTTTAAGCCGAATGATAAAAGACAATTATCACTTCGATAAGAGATAAGAATTTTCAATATGAATTTCATATGATCAATCAATCTAAGAACTTGCGATATTCTCAAGGGATTTTGCAATGCATATAAGACATTTTGCATTACACAAGCATTTATAAGTCAAGTCATCATAAGTCATCTTTTGCTCATTCTTCTCCCCCTTTGTCATCAACAAAAAAGAGATGGGAATTGAAGCGTAAAAATCATTAGAAAAGAAATCCAGCCTTAAGATCGATCATACAAAATTCAGCATCCATCCAAAATTCATCTCATAAAAATAATCATTTATCCAGAATTCATCTCAAAAAATCATCATTCATCCAAAATTTAAAAAAACAATCAGCATTCATTCAAAATTCATCTCATTAAGAGGCATGGCTTTCATACAAAAGAAAGAAGATGACAAAATTTTAACTTGGCATTAAGAGTAATCATACAAGGATCACATGTCAAGGTAACAGAATAAGAAGGCATATCGATTAATCCTTAGGAGGAAATTCATAGTTCTTATACATGACATCTATTTTTTGATTCATTTGTTGTAGTTCCTTTAAAATTTCCATTTGTTGAATTTGAATTTGCTCTTGATGTGATTTGAGTTGGTCTTGTTGTGATTTGATCTGATGTACTTCTACCATAATGAGATCTTCAGAAGATGAATCAGGAGCTGAAGTTGCTGCACCAAAGGGACTAGTAGGAGGAGATTCATTTCCCCTAAAAATTGGTGTTTCGGGGTGTTCTACTAGTCTGAGAATTGGATCAGTCCTTCTAGGTTGCCTTAACTCCCCCTATCTATATGTCATACTTGAGATAAGTCCTTATTGAATTCAAAGCCTTTGAATTCAAAAGACATATTGATCGTTGAATCTCAGATTTTGATGATATAATCAATTGGTGGGTTAATTGATCTAATCCATATTATTGAGTTAAGTGTGCAGGATTAACTATGATAACCAGAAAACATAAAGCAAAGATACCGGAGTCGAGCTCGATGGACGTTTAAGAGACCGAAGAATCATCGGAGATGCTGCCGGAACCATCCGAGAAGAAATCAGGAACGTGTCGGAAGTTCGCCGAAGAAATCGTTAGAGGCTCGCGGAGATCACCAAGAAGGCTCGGCTACTCGTTAAAGTCATCACAAAGATTGGGAGCTTGCAGGGAGTCCGTCGGAAGAAGTTCGTCGGAAAGCTCGCCGGAAAGACTCGACGTTCGCGGTTAAAAAACTTGCTTAGGATGTTTTTTTGTGTTATGTAGTTCACCTGTAATGAGGATTAGGATTAAGAGATAATCCTATATCCTGGTTAGGGGCCAACTGGGCCCAAAGTCAAATTTTGGTTTGGGCTAAAATTAAGCAAAACCAATGAATCGGAAAGCCAGGCGGTGGAACCGCCTGGCTGGGCGGTGACACCTCCTTGGCTGGGCGGTTGCACCGTCCAGCACCCGAGCGCTGGGCGGTGGCACCGCCTGGCTGGGCGGTGGAACCTCCAGCACCGGGAACCCTAAGAGAATTCAAATTTTGGAGCCCAAAATTTGAATCCTCTTGAGGTCTATAAATACCCCTCAAATCTCAGCTGAGGTTACAACTTTTGAGAAGCATTTTGATTGAGAGAAAAGTCTTAGAAAGTCTTAGCAAGTCTTGTTTTCAATTTGCTACAGAGTTCTCCTCCTTCTTTCTTATTGAAAATTTGTAAGAGGTTGAGCTGCTTGTAAAAGGTTGTAAGAGGGGTGTTTACCCTTCCATTTCAAGAGACTTGCTAGTGGAAGGTGGGAGCCTCATCGAAGAGGGGCCTCGCAAGTGGAGTAGGTCATTTGACTGAACCACTCTAAAAATCGGCGTAATCTCTGGTTTGCTCTTTATTATTGTCATTTACATTACTGCAAATCTTCTTACTACTTTAGTTCCTTATTACTCTTGCTGCACAACTTCAAGAATACGCCTTCAAGTTAAATTTCTCAAGTTTCGTTCTTAACGTACGAAAGATTTTGTTAAAATCGAAGTTTTAATCCGCTGCACTAATTCACCCCCCCCCTCTTAGTGCCGCTCCGATCCTAACAAGTGGTATCAGAGCAAGGTTATCTCTCATATTTGGTTTAATACCCAAGAGAGATGGCTTACTCCGGCATGCAAGAGGGCCATTCTATTGCACGACCACCTTTGTTTAATGGGTCGGATTACACATATTGGAAGACTCGCATGAGAATCTTCCTCATTTCTATGGACTTTGAGCTTTGGTCTATTGTCGAGAATGGATTTCAAAAATCTTCTCTTCCGATTAGCGAATGGGATGAATCGGAGAAGAAGGTTTTTGCTTTAAATGCAAAGGCTATGAATGCCTTGTTTTGTGCACTAGACAAAAACGAATTTAATTGTGTTTCAATGTGTGATTCGGCTTTTGATATTTGGAGAACTCTTGAGGTCACTCATGAAGGCACTAGCCGAGTGAAAGAGTCCAAAATCAACATCCTTGTGCACTCTTACGAACTTTTCCGAATGAAACCAAGTGAGTCCATCAGAGACATGTACACCCGGTTTACGGATGTCATCAATGGACTCAAAGCTCTTGGTAAAGATTTCACTAACTTTGAACTAGTAACTAAAATCTTAAGATCCCTCCCTAAAAGTTGGGATCCAAAAGTTACGGCCATTCAAGAGGCCAAAGACCTTAAAGCATTCCCTCTTGAAGAACTCATTGGGTCTCTAATGACCTACGAAATGACATGTCAAGCTCATGACGAGCTCGAGAACCCCCTTCCAAAGAACAGGAAGGATATGGCACTCAAATCACAAGAAGACCACTTGAAAGGAACATCAAGTGATGAGGACAGTGACAATGACATTGCACTTTTGACTCAAAAATTTAAAAAATATTTAAGAAAGAACAGATTTAAAAATAATACAAAAAATAAATTTGAACAAAAGAAGGACCAAGTGATTTGCTATGAATGCAAAAAACCGGGACACTATAAGAACGATTGTCCTCAAGCCAAAAAGAGAACATCAAAAAAGAAGGCATTCAAAGCAACGTGGGATGATTCAAGCGCATCCGAAGAAGAGGAGTCCAACACCGAGCAAGTTGCTCATTACGCGCTAATGGCGTTAGGAGAAGAGGTATGTGATTTATTTAATGAAGATTTATCTTTTGAAGAACTATCTATCGCTTTTCATGAATTATTTGATGAATGTAGAACTGTTAGCAAGAAGTTAAGTATCTTAAAGAAAGAGCATGCTTTGCTACAAGATAAGTTTGATAGTCTTCAAACTCCTCCATGCTCTAAGTGTGAGCACTTAGAAGCAATAAAAAATGAAAATATGCTTCTTAAGGAAACCTTAAACAAGTTTAAGGTTGGTAGCAAAGGATTAGATATGATCCTTGCACATAAGGGTCACATCGCAAATAGAAATGGAATTGGATTTGTAAAAGGATTACATCAAAATCCTACCACTTTCATAAAAGGACCTACATTACATGTTTCCTCTTATATGAAATGCAACTTTTATTGCAAATCCGGACATATTGCCTATAAATGCCCATTTAGGAAAATTAGTTCATAAAAATTAATATGGGTTCCTAAAGGAACTATAAAGAATTCAATCATAAATAACAAAGTTAGTGGGTCAATTTTTGAGGCACCCAAAATCAAATGGGTACCTAAAAATCATCCTCTTTTGTAGACAAACCCACAAGCTAGGAGCAAGAGATGGTATCTCGATAGTGGATGCTCAAGACATATGACTGGAGATCCATCTCATTTCTCTATGCTCACTAGCAAAGAAGAAGGGTACGTTACCTTCGGAGACAACAACAAGGGCAAAATCATTGGCAAGGGAACTATTGGTAACAAATTTAATTTTTCCATTGATGATGTCTTACTAGTTGATGGATTGAAACATAATCTCTTGAGTATTAGTCAACTATGCGATAAAGGTTTCATCGTTAGATTTGAATCAAATATGTGCATTATTGAAAAACCAAATCATAACATGACTATGATTGCTTTAAAACAAAATAATGTCTATACCATCAATCTTGATGAACTAAGTAATGAAATGTGCTTCTCCGCCGTAAATGATGATGCTTGGCTTTGGCATAGGAGATTAGGCCATGCAAGCATGAAAACAATATCTAAGATCTCATCTCAAGAATTAGTACGAGGAATTCCAAATATAAAGTTTATTAAGGACAAAGTATGCGATGCATGTCAACTAGGCAAACAAATAAAAACAAGCTTCAAACCAAAAAATCAAATTAGCACTACTAGACCATTACAATTGATCCATTTGGACTTATTTGGACCAATTGATACAACAAGTCTAGGTGGAAGCAAATATGCTTTTGTGATTGTGGATGACTACTCTAGATACACTTAGACCTATTTCTTAGCTCACAAAAGTGATTGCTTCAAGTGTTTCTCTAAATTTTGTAAACTCACTCAAAACGAAAAAGGCTTCATGATTTCATCAATTCGGAGTGATCACGGTGGTGAATTCCAAAACCGTGACTTTCAAAATTTTTGCGAAAGTAATGGGTACAATCACAACTTCTCAACTCCAAGAAATCCTCAACAAAATGGAGTAGTTGAAAGGAAAAATAGAAACCTACAAGAAATGACAAGAACTATGTTGAATGAACATAGTTTACCTAAGTACTTTTGGGCCAAAGCCGTAAATACGGCTTGCTATATCATGAATAGAGTCCTAATAAGACCATCCTTATCCAAAACTCCCTATAAATTATGGAATAACAAAAAACCAAACATCTCCTATTTTAAAGTTTTTGGTTGTAAATGCTTTATTTTAAATGAAAGGGATGCTTTAGGAAAATTTGATGCTAAATCCGATGAAGGCATCTTTCTTGGTTACTCTTCCGTTTCTAAAGTTTTCGGGTTTTTAATAAAAGAACTTTAGTAATTGAAGAGTTTATTCATGTAGTTTTTAATGAAATATTCGATTTAAAGAAAAATGATTTTGATGATGATCTTGGTTTTGATAATTTGAATTTAAATGAACCCTCTCCTCAAAATAGCCATTTGAATGCATCTTCTTCCGAAATTTCTTTACCAAAAGAATGGAAGTATGTAGATGCTCATCCAAAAGAGCAAATTATAGGAGATACATCAAAAGGGGTTCAAACTCGTTCTTCTTTCAAAAATTTCTGTGCTAACGCCGCTTTCCTTTCTCAAATTGAACCTAAATGCATTGACGAAGCCTTAAAAGATGATTTTTGGATCATTGCAATGCAAGAAGAATTGAACCAATTTGAGAGGAATGAGGTATGGAAGCTTGTTCCTAGACCAAGTGACCACTTAGTCATAGGTACTAAGTGGGTCTTTAGAAACAAGCAAGACGAAAATGGTATCGTGGTTAGAAACAAGGCTAGATTAGTGGCCAAAGGTTTCAACCAAGAAGAAGGTATCGATTACGAAGAAACCTTCGCTCCCGTAGCTCGATTAGAAGCCATAAGGATGCTCCTTGCCTATGCTAGTAGTAATAATTTTAAACTATTTCAAATGGATGTTAAAAGTGCTTTCTTGAATGGTTTTATTTCCGAAGAAGTATTTGTCGAACAACCTCCCGGATTTGAAAATTCTCTTCTTCCTAATCATGTATTCAAATTGACTAAAGCTCTCTATGGCTTAAAACAAGCTCCTAGAGCTTGGTATGAAAGGCTTAGTTCCTTTCTTATTTTAAATAATTTTACCAAAGGCAAGGTTGATACTACATTGTTTATTAAATATTTTGAAAATAATTTTCTTATTGTGCAAATTTATGTTGACGATATTGTGTTTGGCTCTTCGGATGAATCACTATGTGAATCATTTGCCAAATGTATGAGTCTTGAATTTGAAATGAGTTTAATGGGTGAATTAACTTTCTTTTTGGGATTACAAATCAAACAACTTAGTGATGGTATATTTCTTAACCAATCCAAATATACATTAGAATTGTTAAAACGATTTAACATGGATAATTCAAAAGCAATAAACACCCTTATGAGTACTGCGACTAAGTTAGATATGGATAAAAATGGTGAAAGTTTCGATCAAAAAACATATAGGGGAATGATAGGTAGTCTACTCTACCTCACTGCGACTAGACCGGATATTATGTTTAGTGTAGGACTTTGCGCTAGGTTTCAATCTAATCCTAAATTATCTCATCTTAAGAGTGTTAAAAGAATATTTAGGTATCTTAAAGGAACTCCAAATTTAGGATTGTGGTATCCAAAATCTGAAAAATTCGATCTAATAGCTTATGCAGAGGCCGATTTTGGCGGATGCAGGATAGATAGAAAAAGTACATCCGGAACATGCCAATTTTTAGGACATGCACTTGTTTCTTGGACTTCCAAGAAACAAAATTCAGTTGCACTATCTACGGCGGAAGCCGAATACATTGCTGCAAGTGCATGTTGTGCACAAGTGATTTGGATGAAAAATACATTAGAAGACTATGGAATTCACCTTGAAAATATTCCCATAAAATGCGATAATACTAGTGCCATATGCCTTACTAAAAATCCAATTCAGCACTCTAGAACTAAGCACATCGACGTTAGGCATCATTTCATACGCAATCATGTTCTTAACAATGATGTTGTTCTAGAATTCATTGACACAAAGCATCAATTAGCAGATATATTTACAAAAGCTTTGAATGAAGACCAATTTGAATTCATCCGAAGGGAATTAGGCATGCTAAATTGTCCCTAAAATGAACTTCACAAAAAGGACTCGTTCTTTTCCCTTCGTTTATGAATTTGAATTCTTCCTTCTTCTTCAATTCAAAATGATCCATTAAAGTATAAATTATGATCTTGAGGGAAGAAGCTAAACAAAAGGAAGGAAGAAAATTTTTTTTTCTTCTTTCCTCCGCGTGATGCCAGCGGTGGCACCGCAAGATCCGGCGGTTGCACCGACTGGCGCTCGAGCGCCAGGCGGTGACACCGACCAGTTTGGCGGTGACACCGACCGAGTCACCCTTTTAACCCGAGGGGTTAGGGCCGGCGGTGACACCGCCCCCAACCCGAAGAAAGACCTCTCCAAAACCCTCTCCCATTCCCTCTAACCCTCATTCTAACTCTTAGAAACATTGGAGAAGGATTCTTGGTCCAAGCTTTTCATCTCTCAACATAATCTCCACAAGGTAACACTTGAAATCCCTCCTTTATTTTCTCTTTCTCTTGCTTATTTTTCACAATTTCATCATCATCTTGTCTAGAAAATGGCTCCAAAGAGATCAAAAGGAATAAGGATTGAAGGAGATTCATATAACCATGACCTTTTTAGATCAAAAGAGGTAGCCCTTAGCTTTCCAAAATTTGAAACACGATGTGTCCATAAGGGAAAATACGTTGATTTGGATGAACTAGAGGACTTAGATCCCATTAAGTGGTTTGCTCAACTAGAAGCTCTACCTCTACTACAAATAGATGAACCAATCTATCCACGGTTAGTGAGATTGTTCTATGCCAACCTATATGAAGACAATGATAGCCTAAGCACTTACATTCTAGGAACACCCATTAGAATTTTTGACATCACCATTTGTGAGCTAATTGGCATAACTGAAAAAGATAGGGGATGCTATTTTAAAGGTAAATGGGACGTCAAAAAAATAGGAGCAACCTATTCCGAAGCCGTGAAAACAATTTTTGCAAATCCAAACCTTGACTTCCTACCCAAGAGCTGTGAACACTTAATGCCTTTCAACTCTAAAATTCTTCATCACATTATCACAAGCATCATATTCCCCAAACAATTTCATCTTGACGAAGTAAGTCAATTAGAGATAGGAACCATGTATTGGATTATGACCGGTCAGCATAATTGTTTCGGGTACTTGATTCGCCAACACATGCAGGAAATTATGACTAAAGATACTATATTGCCATATGGGAGGTTAATCACTAGAATTCTTCATGCCTATGACATTTGCATTCCACCCGATGAAGAATCTATTCAAAATGATCGATATAACATAATAAATAAAAACCTACTAAAAAAAACTTAGGTGCACTTTTAGCAATGGCATATGGGTTAGGCAGCCTAGAAGGACGGATCCAATTCCTACACCAATAGAACAACCCGAAACACCAATTCTTATGGGAAGTGAATCTCCTCCTCCTAGTCCCTTTGGAGCAACACCTTCAGCTCCTGTTTCCTCCTCTGAAGATATCATTATGGCAGAGCTATCTCAGATCAAATCACAGCAAGAACAAATTCAGAATCAACAAGTTGAAATTTTGAAGACACTATGACAGATGAATGAAAAAATAGATATCATGTATCAGCACTGTGGATTACCTCCTAAGGATTAAATTGATGTATCTTTTTATTCTGTCCTGTTTTCTTTTAAAAACAAGTTCATGTTTGTCATCGATTGTACGATAACTGATCTTTCCTTTAGATAACTACTGTCTTAATCTGCATAGATGATGATGTCTTTTGGATTAACTATTTCTGGCAAATTTAAATGATGAACTTTGATAAATGCTAAACCTTTTTCTATGATCATCAATTAGCTGGCTTGTCTCTTTTTGTTGATAACAAAGGGGGAGAAGTGATGACTTACACCAGAACGATAGCATGGCTAATATGAATTACAAAAACTTGTGTGATATGAATGTCTTATATGACTTGCAAATCCTTGAAAATATCACAAGATTGATATCATGAAATTTATATTGAAAATGTTTATCTTCTGTGTGATATGAATGTCTTATATGACTTGCAAATCCTTGAAAATATCACAAGATTGATATCATGAAATTTATATTGAAAATCTTTATCTTCTATCGTAGCAAAATTCGTCCCGTATCATTTAACTTATGATTTTCATCGAAGTTTCGTACTTACTATTGTTTAATGAGGATAACGATAAAGTTCTACGATTAGAACTTATCGGGTTATGCTTGAATCCAATGGGATGGAATTCAAGTGTTTTTTATCTTCTCATAATATGGCATATAGATAGGGGGAGTTATGTTTAACTCCGTCATCAATTGATTGTCATCATCAAAAAGGGGGAGATTGTTGAATCTCAGATTTTAATGATATAATCAATTGTTGGGTTAATTGATCTAATCCATATTATTGAGTTAAGTGTGCAGGATTAACTACAATAACTAGAAAACATAAAGCAAGGATACCGGAGTCGAGCTCGATGGACGTTTAAGAGACCGAAGAATCATCGGAGATGCTGCCGGAACCATCCGAGAAGAAATCGAGAACGTGTCGAAAGTTCGCCAAAGAAATCATCGGAGGCTCGCGGAGATCACCAAGAAGGCTCGGCTACTCGTTAAAGTCATCACAAAGATTGGGAGCTTACAGGGAGTCCGTCGGAAGAAGTTCGTCGGAAAGCTCGCCGGAACAAGACTCGACGTTCGCGGTTAAAAAACTTGCTTAGGATGTTTTTTTGTGTTATGTAGTTCACCTGTAATGAGGATTAGGTTTAAGAGATAATCCTATATCCTGGTTAGGGGCCAACTAGGCCCAAAGTCAAATTTTGGTTTGGGCTAAAATTAAGCCAAACCAATGAATCGGAAAGCCAAGCGGTGGAACCGCCTGGCGGGGCGGTGACACCTCCTTGGCTGAGCGGTTGCACCGTCCAGCACCCGAGCGCTGGGCGGTGGCACCGCCTGGCTGGGCGGTGGAACCTCCAACACCGGGAACCCTAAGAGAATTCAAATTTTGGAGCCCAAAATTTGAATCCTCTTGAGGCCTATAAATACCCCTCAAATCTTAGCTGAGGTTACAACTTTTGAGAAGCATTTTGATTGAGAGAAAAGTCTTAGAAAGTCTTAGCAAGTCTTGTTTTCAATTTGCTAGAGAGTTCTCCTCCTTCTTTCTTATTGAAAATTTGTAAGAGGTTGAGCTGCTTGTAAAAGGTTGTAAGAGGGGTGTTTACCCTTCCGTTTCAAGAGACTTGCTAGTGGAAGGTGGGAGCCTCATCGAAGAGGGGCCTCGCAAGTGGAGTAGGTCATTTGATCGAACCACTCTAAAAATCGGCGTAATCTCTGGTTTGCTCTTTATTATTGTCATTTACATTACTGCAAATCTTCTTACTGCTTTAGTTCCTTATTACTCTTGCTGCGCAACTTCAAGAATACGCCTTCAAATTAAATTTCTCAAGTTTCGTTCTTAACGTACGAAAGATTTTGTTAAAATCGAAGTTTTAATCCGCTGCACTAATTCACCCCCCCCTCTTAGTGCCGCTCCGATCCTAACATTGATAAGTTATGTTCATTTAAACTTATCAATACCCCTATTATGATTCCTATCATGATGTATCTTTCTGAAAATGATATCAAGGCTCGACATCCATTTTCAAGTCTTATATTTCATATGTGAAAGATAGCAATCGTAGCAATTCATCACATGGCAAGATATCAATATTATAAAATTACAATGTAAGCTCTAGATATCTTATCATTAATCATAGCAATTCATTCTATCATCAATTTACCACATCTTTTCATGAAGGATAGCAATCATAGCAATTCATCATATGACAAGATATCAATATTGTAAAATTACAATGTAAGCTCTAGATATCTTATCATTATTACAAATATTTCAAGTGTATGGCAATTCATTCTATCATCAAATATGTATAGCAATTCATTCGATCATCAATTTACCACATATTTCTCCCCCTTTGTCATCAACAAAAAGGAGAGTGATTCAACAATAAGTGTGGTAAAGATACATGTCATAAAAAGATTCATGTCATTTTTTCAACAATAAGTGATAAGCTATCATTCATACAAATTATTTTTCAAGCAATCAAGATATGGTATCATTCAAAAGTCCACTAAGGAGATAGCTTTCATTACTTCTTCCTTATTTGTCATTAACGTTTTGCATGAAGGAGGAAAGCCATTATGAACTAACTTTGAATGAAGTTAAAAATGATAAGAGATTAAATCATGCTTCATTTTTACAAGAATCAAGATATACATGTGAAATTAAATTCTTCCAAGTGTTCATTAAAAAAAAAAGTCTTCCTTCATCAAGAACGAATTCATTTCATCAAATCCATTTCTCGATTAAAAATTATTTTTCACAAGGTAAATCCATGAGAGATGCATTTGTTAATCAATTTCATATGTCAAAAATCTTGGAGCATTGATATGAAATAAACTTGATATAACATAGGCTCATGAAAGCTCCATTCAAGAAATGCATTTAATCCGAAAGAGAAATACAAAATCATGCATTGTTAGGATCAAGAAAGTCCGAAAATGAAGTTTAACAAATTCATGCATTCGGACAAATCAACATTCCTAATTCTCTTCTAATGAAATCAAATTATTCTTCACTTAAAGGCTTTGTAAAAATATCAGCTAGTTGATGTTTAGTATCAATGAACTCTATAATTACATTATGATTAGTGACATGATCTCGTATAAAGTGATGTCTAATATCAATATGCTTTGTTCTTGAGTGTTGAATGGGATTCTTTGTTAAGGATATTGCACTTATGTTATCACATTTAATGGAAATATTTTTAAGATGAACTTTATAATCTTCTAAGGTGTTTTTCATCCACACAACTTGTGCACAGCATGCACTAGCTACAATATATTCTGCTTCAGTTGTTGATAGTGCAACCAAGTTTTATTTCTTAGATGACCAGAAAATAAGGGCATGTCCTAAAAATTGACATGTTCCTAATGTGCTTTCTCTATCTAGTCTACACCTAGCAAAATCCGCATCAGCATAAGCAATTAGCTCAAAATTCTCAGATTTTGGATATCATAATCCTAGATTTGTGGTACCTTTAAGATATTTAAGTATTCTTTTAACTGCTTTGAGATGAGATATCTTATGATTCATTGAAACTTAGTACAAAGTCCTACACTGAATATGATATCTGGTCTAGTTACAGTGAAGTAAAGTAAACTTCCTATCATATCCCTATAAGATTTTTGATCAAAACTTTTTTCACTTTCATCAATTTCTAACTTAGTGGAGGTGCTCATAGGAGTGTTGATAGCTTTTGAGCTATCCATATTAAATCTTTTTAGCAAATCTAAAGCATATTTAGTTTGACTAATAAAGATACCATTGCTTAGTTGCTTAATTTGTAAGCCTAAAAAGAAGGTTAATTCTCCCATCAAACACATCTCAAATTCAAGGCTCATAGTTTTAGCAAAAGATTCACAAAAAGATTCGTTCGTAGAACCGAAGATAATATCATCAACATAAATCTGAACAATGAGAAAATTATTTTTAAATTTTTTGATAAATAATGTAGTATCGACCTTGCCTTTAGAGAAATTATTTTCAATAAGAAAAGAGCTAAGTCTCTCATACCAAGCCCTTGGGGCTTGTTTTAAACCATAGAGAGCTTTAGTTAATTTAAACACATGATTAGGGATACTATTATTTTCAAATCTAGGAGGTTGTTCAACATAAACTTTTTCAAAAATAAAACCATTAAGAAAAGCGCTTTTAACATCTATTTGAAACAACTTAAAATTATTATTACTAGCATAGGCAAGGAGCATCCTTATGGCTTCTAATCGAGCCACAAGAGCGAAAGTTTCTTCGTAATCGATACCTTTTTTCTTGGTGAAACCTTTGGCTATTAATCTAGCCTTGTTTCTAACCACAATACCGGATTTATCTTGCTTGTTTTTAAAGACACATTTAGTATCAATAACTAAATGGCCATTTGGCCTAGGAACAAGCTTCCACACCTCATTTCTCTCAAATTGATTTAACTCATCTTGCATTGCGATAATCCATAAATCATCTTTCATGGCTTTGTTAATACATTTAGGTTCAATTTGGGAGAGAAAAGCGACGTTTGTATAAAAATTTTTAAGAGAAGAACGTATTTGAACCCCCTTAGATATGTCTCCTATGATTAGCTCCTTAGGATGAGCATCTACATACTTCCAATCCTTGGGTAAGGATGTTTCAGAAGTGGATGCATCCAAGTTGCTAGTTGGAGAAGGGGTTTCATTTAAATTTAAGGAATCAAAATTAACATCATCATCAAAATCATTTTTCTTGATTTCGGAAATCTCATTGAAAACAACATGAACGGATTCTTCTATAATTAAAGTTCTTTTATTGAAGATACGAAATGGTTTAGAAATCAAGGAATAACCAAGAAAATTTTTTTCATCAGATTTAGCATCAAATTTTCCTAAGGCATCTTTTCATTCAATATAAAACACTTACAACCAAAAACTTTAAAATATGAAACATTGGGTTTTTTGTTATTCCACAATACATAAGGGGTTTTGGTGAGTAAGGGTCTTACTAGAATTCTATTTATAACACAGCATGCCATATTTACGGCTTCGGCCCAAAAATATTTGGGTAGACTATGTTCATTCAACATGGTTCTTATCATTTCTTATAAATTTCTATTCTTTCTTTCTACTACTCCATTTTATTGAGGATTTCTTGGAGTAGAGAAGTTGTGGTTGTATCCATTAGATTCATAAAATTCTTGAAAATCACGGTTTTGAAATTTACCATCGTGATCACTTCGAATTGATGAAATCATGACACCCTTTTCATTTTGAAAATTTATAAAACTTGTTGAAATATCTAAAGTATTCACTTTTGTGTTTTAAGAAATAAGTCCATGTGTATCTACTATAATCATCTACAATAACAAAAGCGTATTTGCTACCTCCTAGGCTTAATATAGAAATTGGTCCGAATAAGTCTATATAGATCAATTGCAAAGGTCTAGAGGTGCTTATTTGATTCTTAGGTTTGAAGCTACCTTTTGTTTGTTTTCCTAATTGACAAGCATCACACACATTATCTTTGATGAACTTGATATGAGGAATTCCTCTTACAAGTTCTTTGGATGAAATTTGGGTGATTAGTTTTATGCTAGCATGACCTAATCTCCTATGCCAAAGCCAAGCATCGTCATTCAAAACTAAAAAACACATTTCATTGCAAAGATCATTGATGTCAATAATGTATACATTATTTTATTTTAATACAATCATAGATGTGTTCTTGTGTGGTTTTTCAATAATACAAGTATTAGATTCGAATTTAACAATATATCCTTTATCACACAATTGACCAATGCTTAAGAGGTTATGTTTTAAACCATCAACTAACAAAACATCTTCAATAAAGAAGTTAGATTTATTACCTATAGTTCCTTTGCCAATGATTTTACCCTTGTTGTTGTCTCTGAATGTGACATAGCCTTCGTCTATGCTAGTGAGCTTAGTGAATTGAGATAGATCTCCGGTCATATGCCTTGAGCATCTACTATCAAGGTACCATCTCTTGCTCCTAGCTTGTGGTGATATATGTTTCTACAAAAAAGGATGATTTTTAGGTACCTATTTAATCTTGGATGCCTAAAAAATCGATCTAAATTGTTTGTCATGTTGCATAAAATTTATTATGGTTCCTTTAGGAACCCAAATCAATTTGTTAGGACTAATCTTCTTGAATGGACAATGATAAGTTCTATGTCCATGTTTGCAACAAAAGTTACACTTGTTTTGGTGCGAAACATGCAAGATAGGGCCTTTAATGAAAGTGGTTGGATTTTGGTGAGAGCTTCTCACAAATTCGATTTAACTTCTTTTAGGAACATGACCCTTATCGGTAAGGATCATGTTCAAGGACTTGCTACCAACCTCGAATTTCTTCAAGGTGTCCTTGAGTAGCAAGTTCTCCTTTTGGAGTACTTCTAAGTCATAGCATTTCATACATGGAACTAAACTATCATTATGTTCAATTTTTAATTTATCAAAATTACTAACAAGAATATCATGCTCTTTTTTAACAATTTATATTTTCTACTAATTGTTTTGTATTTATCAAATAAATCATGGAAAGCATTTAATAATTCATCAAATGATAAATCTGTATTAATTAAAATACCTCTTCTCTAATGGCCATGAGTGTATAATAAGCAACTTGCTCGGTGTTGGACTCCTCTTCTTCGGATGCGCTTGAGTCATCCCACGTTGCTTTGAGCGCCTTCTTCTTTAGTGTTCTCTTCTTGGCTTGGGGATAATCACTTTTATAGTGTCCCGGCTTCTTACATTCGTAGCAAATAACTTGATCCTTTTTGGGTTCAAATTTATTTTTAGTGTTATTTTTAAATTTGTTTTTTTAATGAATTTTTTAAATTTTCTTATTAGAAGTGCCAAGTCATCGTCAAAGTCCTCATCACTTGAGTTTTCTCTCAAGTGATCTTCTTGAGTTCTAAGTGTCATATCTTTCCTGTTCTTTGGAAGGGTGTCCTCATGCTCTTCATGAGTTTTGCAAGTCATTTCGTAGGTCATTAATGACCCGATTAATTCTTCAAGTGAGAAGTTGTTTAAATCTTTTGCCTCTTGAATAGTAGTGACTTTAGGGTCCCAACTCTTTGGAAAGAATCTTAGAATTTTATTAACGAGCTTGAAATCCAAAAAACTTTTATCGAGTCCTTTTAGACCATTGACGACATCCGTGAAACGGGTGTGCATGTCACCTATGGTCTTGCTCGGTTTCATTTAAAAAAGTTCATAAGAATGTACTAAAAGATTGATTTTTGACTCTTTCACTCTACTTGTGCCTTCATGAGTCACTTCGAGTGTATGCCAAATATCAAATGCAGTTTCACAAATCGAAACACGATTGAACTCGTTTTTATCAAGTGCACAAAATAAGGCATTTATAGCCTTTGCATTTAGAGCGAAAGTCTTCTTCTCCAATTCATTCCAATTGATCATTGGAAGAGAAGACTTTGAAAATCTATTTTCAATAATAATCCAAAGTTCAAAATCCATTGAAATAAGGAAGATCCTTATTCGAGTCTTCCAATAGGTGTAGTCCGTCCTATTAAACATGGGTGGATGTGTAATAGAGTGACCCTCTTGGTTTCCAGTATATGTCATCTCTCTTGGGTTTTAATCCAACTGAGAGTGAACCCGCTCTGATACTAATTGTTAGGATCAAGAGCACTAAGAGGGGGGAGTGAATTAGTGCTGCGGAAAACTTTCGGCGATTCAAAAAGACTTCGTATGAAAACCGTTTTGGAAAGATCTTTAACTTGAGAGCAAACAGAAGTATAGTTGATACAAAGCAATGAAGGCAGTTTGCAGTTAAGATAAAGAGTATAATGTAAATGCAAACCGAGATTTAAAGCGGTTCAGTCAATCTTGGCCTACATCCACTTTTGGCTTCCTCCTCCAACAAGGTCACCGACGTCCACTAGAGGCCTTCCTTCAATAGGCGAAGGCCAACCATCCTTTTACAACTTTTCTCCTTTTGACGGGCTTAGGAGACAACCCTTACAAGTTTTCACTCCTCTCTTGAATGATCAAGACTTAGAAAGAAAAGAGGGAGAGGAACTCTAGCCTTTTACAAAACTTTTAAGCTCTCAAATACTTAGAATAAAAGCAAGCTTTTGATTGCCCTTTCATGCAGAGAGGGTGGGGTCTATATAGGCCCCAATCAATTTGAATTTGGAGCTCAAAAGTGTCCATTCCCGGATTTTCGGGGTCCTAGCGATACCACCGCCATAACTGGGTAGTACTATCGCCTGTCATCTATCACTGAGCGGTACTACTACTTAGTCTAGGCGGTACTACCGCTTGACATCACTTGAAGACTGAGCTCAAGTGGTACCACCGCTAGCAGTAATAACTACCGGCGGTACCACTACCTGACAGTGGCGGTACTACTGCCTAGAACTCCTGGGAGACTGAGTCTCCTGGGCTGTGCCACCGTCAGCCCTAGCAGTGCCACCACCGGCCAAGAATTATGTGTCCGAATGGGCTAATCCATTCGGCCTAATTTGGGTCTACCAAGGGCCCAGTTAGCCCTAGATTAAGTTAATGGAATCACCTTCCAATCCTAACTTAATCTACATGCTAAATATGACAATTAAGACATCAATGCTGCAGATCGTGTTCCGGTGCGTCAATCGCTTCTTCCGGCAAGCTTCCGACGAACTTCCGGTGAACATCCGACGAACCCTCAACGATGCTCCGGCAAACTCCTGGACTTGCGACGATCCTCTTAGCGAATTCCGACTGTTAGGATCAGAGTGGCACTAAGAGGGGGGGGTGAATTAGTACAGCGGATTAAAACGTTGGTTTCGATAAATCTTTCATACGATAAAAACCGAACTTGAAAAGCTTAACTTGAACGCGTGTTCGTAAAGGTGTGCAGCAAAGGTAATGAGGAAATAAAGCATGTAAGAAGGTTTACAGTAATGTGAATAGCAATAAGAAAATGCAAACCAGAGATCACGCCAATTTTAAAGTGGTTCGGTCAAATGACCTACATCCACTTGCGAGGCCCCCTTCGATGAGGCTCCCACCTTCCACTAGCAAATCTCTTGAAGGGAAAGGACAAATACCCCTCTTACAACCTTTTACAAGCGGTTCACACTCTTACAAATTTTCAGCAAGAAAGATGGAGGTGAACACTCTAGAAAATTGAAAACAAGACTTACTAAGACTTTTCTAAGACCTTTTTCTCAATCTATTGCTTCTCAAAAAGTTGTATTCTCAGCTGAGAATTGAGGGGTATTTATAGGCCTCAAGAGGATTCAAATTTGGGCTCCAAAATTTGAATTCTCTTTGGTTCCCGATGTTGGCAGTGCCACCGCCTATTAGTGGCGGTGCCACCGCCTCTCAGGTGCTGGGCGGTGCCACCGCCCAGCTAAGCGATGCCACCGCCTAGCTCTCGGGTGCTGGGTGATGCCACCGCCAGACCCTTCGGTTCACTGGTTGGGCTTTAAGTTCAGCCCAAACCAAGTCTAATTTTGGGCCCAGTTGGCCCCTAACCAGGATATAGGATTATCTTTTAATCCTAATCCTAATTACATGTGAACTACGTAACTAAAAACATCCCAAGCAAGTTTTCAACTGCGAACGTCGAGTCTTGTTCCGATGAGCTTTCTGACGAACTTCCGGTGGACTTCCGATATGCCCTCGGATTTCTTCCGATGGACTCCCAGCAGGCTCCCGATCTTGTGATGACTTCAACAAGTAGCCGAGCCTTCTCAGTGATCTCCGCGAACCTTCGATGATCTCTTCGGCGAACTTCCGAAAATTCTGACAAGCTCCTGATTTCTTCTCGATTGGTTCCGGCAGTATCTCCGACGATTCTTCGGACTCTTAAACGTCCATCGAACTTGACTCCGATATTCTTGCTTTATGTTTTCTGGTTATCGTAGTTAATCCTGCACACTTAACTCAATAATATGGATTAGATCAATTAACCCATCAATTGATTGTATCATCAAAATCCGAGATTCAACACCGACGAGCTTCTTTGGCAAGCTCCTAGACTTCTCGGATTGTTCCCTCAGAACCTCCGACAATCGTCTGGACTTCCAACGAACTCTCGAACCCCCAACGTGATCTTGGTCTTGACTCCAGCTTAACACCTGCTGCATGTCTTACTGCCATCGTAGTTAATCCTACACACTTATCTCAACATACAGATTAGATAACCAAATGACAATTGTCTTCATCATCAAAATCTGAGATTTAATAGATAGCCGAAAGGCTATCAATACTCCTAAGAGTACCTCCACTAAGTTGCACATTGACGAAAGTGGAGAAAGCTTTGATCAAAAAGCTTATAGAAGTATGATAGGTAGTTTACTATACCTCACCACAACAAGACCGGATATCATATTTAGCGTAGGACTTTGTGCTAGGTTTCAATCTAATCCTAAGCTATCTCATCTTAAAGCGGTTAAAAGAATCTTTAGATATCTTAAAGGAACCACTAATCTAGGATTATGGTATCTAAAATCTGAAAACCTTGAGTTAATTACTTATGCTGATGCAGATTTCGGTGGATGTAGATTAGATAGAAAAAGTATATCTGGAACATGTCAATTCTTAGGTCATACACTTGTCTCTTGGTCTTCCAAGAAAGAAAACTCGGTTGCACTATCTATAACCGAAGTCAAATACATAGCTGCTAATGCAAGTTGTGCACAAGTCGTATGGATGAAAAACACATTAGAAGATTATAGAACTTATCTTAAGAATATTCTCATAAAATGTGATAACACAAGTACAATATGTTTAACAAAAAATCTCATTTAATACTCTAGAACTAAACATATTGATTTTAAGCATCATTTTATATGAGATCATGTTAATAATCATGATATAATTTTAGAATTCATTGATATAAAATATCAATTTAAAATATCATATAAAATATCAATTGGCCGATATTTTTACAAAACCCTTAAATGAAGAACAATTTGATTTTATTAGAAGAGAAAAAGGCATGTTAAAATATCCTAATGCATGAGTTGTTATATTTTTTTCAAGCTATCTTTATGTATTTAATGAATGGAGCTTTTATGAATTTATGTCATATCAAGTTTATTCCATACCCTTGCTCCATCATGTAATCATGTTTGATACACTTAGCCCCTTCACCCATTGAACTTATTGACAAATATCTTTCATGGATTTCACTATTATGAATTTTTATTAAGAAACAGATTGTATTCATGGACCTATTTTTTAGCATTTCTCATGAACTCAAAATTACTTCTCTTTGTTAAAATTGAAGCATGATTTTATGAAACTCATTTATTATTTTTGACATGGTTCAAATCCTTTCATGAATTTGGATCTTCATGGATTTCTTCCTTACCCTTCTTCCTTTCCTTATTCTTATGACAATGGAAGAAAGAGACTTGCATAGCTAATAAAGAACCAAAAAGCTCTTGAGTAAAAATGTTAGCTTATTCAAAGAAAAATTATCATGCAAAGTTTTTCTTGCCTTCATTTATTGCTTGCATACATTCATTGTGAAACTTGCTTGAATTTTTACCACCCCTATCTATATGCCATACTTAAGAAAATACATTCTTGAATTCAAAACCTTTGAATTCATGTATCAAACCGATAAGTTAAGTTCATTTAAACTTATCAACATGCATATCATGATACTTATCATAATTTACTAATTCAAAATGCGATGCTTCATATTTGTGAAAATGATGTCAAGGCATGACATTCATTTTCAAGTCCTATGATAATAAATCATTATTTACGAATTTCAAATATGAATTTTAGCAAGATGACAATTCTTGATAAAAGATAACATTTCATCAATCCATGGCAAGATATCAATTTGTAAATAGCAAGTTGAGCTTATGATATCTTAACATAATGAAAGACATTTATCAAGTATCTACAATGCAATACATTTTATACATTGTTTAATATGTCAAGTTGTCATCTATTTGTCATATTTCTACCCCCTTTGTCATTAACTAATAGGAGAACAATTCAACAATGCTTAAGGTTAACTCCGTCATCAATTGATTGTCATCATCAAAAAGGGGGAGATTGATGAATCTCAGATTTTGATGATGAAATCAATTGTTAATTGTTTGATCTAATCTATATATTGAGAAAAATATATAGGTTTAACTACGATAGCAATAAGACATAAAGCAGGTGTTTTACCAGAGTCAAGATTGAGATCTCATTAGAAGTTCAAGAGTTCGTTGGAAGTCTGGACGTTCGTCGGAAGTCCGGACGTTCGTCGAAAGTTCTACCGGAACCAACCGAGAAGTCCAAGGGCTTGGCAAAGAAGCTCATCGGAACTCACCAAGAAGATCGTCGTAAAGTCTGGGAGCTTGTAGGGAGTTCACCGGAACATTACCGAGAGTTCGTCGGAAGATTGCCGGAAGCTCATCGGAAGAGCAATTGATGTACCGGAACAAGAGTGCTTTGATTATGTCTTAGTTATTGTAGTTAGATAGTAGATTGAGTTAGAATTGAGAGGTAATTCTACTAACTTAATTAGGGGCCAATTGCACCCTAACAGGGTTGAATTGGGCCGGATTGAACAGCCCATTCAGCCCCTAAAAATATGGTCGACGGTGGCACCGCTTGGGAGACCCGTTTGTTGAATCTCGGATTTTGATGATGAAGTCAATTGTCATTTGTTTGTCTAATCTGTGTGTTGAGATAAGTGTGCAGGATTAACTACGATGAAAGTAAGACATGCAGCAGGAGTTGCGCCGGAGTCATGACAATGATCACGTTGGGAGTTCGAGAGCTCGACGGAAGTTCGGACAGTCGTCGGAGGTTCTGCGGGAACCAATCCGAGAAGTCCAGAAGCTTGCCAAAGGAGCTCGTCGGAACTTGCCAAGTGGATCGTCGCAAGTCCAGGAGTTTGCCGGAAGTCCGCATGAGGATCACCGAGGGTTCGTCGGATGATCGACGGAAGTTCAGCGGAAACTCGCCGGAAGAAGCGATTGACGCACCGGAGCAAGCTGCAGAATATGTCTTAGGAAATAATCGTAGTTAGCACATTGATTAAGTTAGAAATGGGAGGTAATCCCATTAGCTTAATCTTGGGGCAATTGGGCCCCTGAAAGAATCAATTTGGGCTGAATGGATTAACCCATTCGGACCCTGATTGCTGTGGGAGGTGCAACCGCCCAAGCTAGGAGGTAGCACCGCCCAGGCTATGTCTCCCAGCGAGACTGGGCGGTGCAACCTCTTCTATCAAGAGGTAGCACCGCCAGAGCTCAAGTTTCGAGCTCTGCCAGGCGGTGCAACCTCCCTAGTCAGGCGGTGCAACCGCCTGAGCTCGGTCTTCGAGCTCTGGCAGAGAGGTGCAACCGCCCTTGATAGAGGTGGCACCGCCCAGAGGCTCAGTCTTCGAGCTCTGCCAGGCGGTGCAAACGCCCCAGTCAAGAGGTGCAACCGCCTGATCCCGGAATTCCGGGAATTGACAGATTTGAGCTCCAAATTTGAACTGGGTTGGGGCCTATAAATACCCCACCCATTCAGCACTGAAAGCACAGAACACACACTCAAAATCTTGCTGTCTTTCTGTGGTTCTTAGAGCTCAAAACTGCTAGTTCTCCTCTTTCTGTTCTTCAAAGTTTGAGTTGTAAAGAGAGGAGAGAAAACTTCTGTAAGGGTTGTCTCCTAAGCCCGTCAAAAGGAGTGAATCTGTAAGAAGGTGGTTGGCCTTCGCCTATTGAAGGAAGGCTTCTAGTTGATGTCGGTGACCTCATCGGTGGAGGAAGCCAAAAGTGAAGTAGGTCAAGATTGACCGAACCACTCTAAATCTTGGTTTGCATTTCCTTTAAGCATTTTACCTTCACTGCAAACTTCTCAATAGTTACTGCCCTCTGCGATTTTACAAACAAGTTTCAACGTTTAGACGTAAATCTGCGTTTAGACGTAAATCTGCTTTTTCGTATGATCATCATATTGCATATTGCATTTACATTTTGAGTTTTACCAATACTACACACTGCCTTTATACTCCTGCTTAAACTGCGTCTTATCTAATCAAGTGATTTACGAATGAGCATTTAGACGTAAATCAGTTTCTTCGTATGAACTTCGGATTTCAATTTGCGCCGATATTCTGGTTTTCATCATAGCTGCAAACTGCCTGCTTAGTTTGACATTAACATTGATTAGTATCAACTTTCATACAGAAGTTGTTTTTATCGGTCGAACATAGCTTTCGATTTTAATCGCAGAAAGTTTTCCGCTGCACTAATTCACCCCCCCCCCCCCCCCCCCCCCTCTTAGTGCTCTCGATCCTAAGACCGTTCTCCCAGGTGTTCTGGGCAGTGGTACCGCCAGAGCTCGGTCTCCGAGCTCTGTTAGGTGGTGGTACTGCATAGTGTCAGACTGCAGGTAGTAGTATCACCTCGTAATGGCAGTGGTACCGCCAATACCCTGAAATCCGGGGATGTGATACTTTTTGACTCCAATTTTGAAGCCATTAGGGCCTATAAAAACCCCACTCTTTTTTACATGAAAGGGCACGAAAAGTATTTGCATAATCTTGAGTCTTTGAAGTGTTAAAAAGTTGTAAAAGTGCTAGAGTCCTCCTCTACCCTTTCTAAGTGTTGATATTAATCACAAGTACACACATCACATGGTCCATGATCATCCGTCCACATATCATACATCACATATACTCATCATTATCATGTAGGACTACTAGATAATAATAATAATAATCAATTAAATTTTTAATTCATTAACATTTAATGAAAATGAGGACATATAGGGAATTTTTTGAATTATGAAGGGCCTTTTGGTAATTTGGATAAAAGGACAGACTTAGAATTTTTGAAAGTCTTGTTGAACCTCGAATTTTGATAATGAAATCAATTGGTAATTGTTTGATCTAATCTATATGTTGAGAAAAGTGTGTAGGATTAGCTACGATAATAGTAAGTCATAAAGCAGGTGTTGCGCTGGAGTCAAGATCGAGATCTCATTGGAAGTTCAAGAGTTCGTCGGAAGTCCGGATGTTCATCGGAAGTTCTGCCAGAACCAACTGAGAAGTCCAGGAGCTTGCCAAAGAAGCTCATTGGAACTCGCCAAGAAGATCATTGTAAAGTCCGGGAGCTTGCCGGGAGTTTGTCGGAACATTGCCGAGAGTTCATCAGAAGATCGCTGGAAGATCGCCGAAAGCTTGCCGGAAGAGCAATTGACATACCGAAACAAGAGTGTATTGATTATGTCTTAGTTATTGTAGTTAGACAAAAGATTAAATTAGAATTGGGAGGTAATCTCACTAACTTAATTAGGGGCCAACTGGGCCCTTAACAGGTCTGAATTAGGTCGGATTAAATAGCTCATTCAACCCTTGAAAACATGGCCGACGGTGGCACCGCTTGGGAGACACGTTCTCCTAGGTGGTGTAGGCGGTGGTACCGCCCAGATTAGGTAGTGGTACCACTGGCAGTTAATGCTACCAATAGTGGTACTGCCCTTATCAAGCAGTGGTACTGCTAGAGCTCGGTCTCCGAGCTCTATCAAGTGGTGGCACTGCCCAATGTCAGACTACAAGTGGTAGTACCGTCCAGTAATGGTGATGGTACCGCCAGTACCCCAAAATCTGGGGATATGATACTTTTTTGCTCTAATTTTTTAAGCCATTGGGGCCTATAAAGACCCCACCCTTTTCTGCATGAAAGGGTAACAAAGTGCTATTATATGTATGAAAAATTCTAAGTGTTTGTGGTGTGAAAAGTATTGTAAAAGTGAGAAGAGTTCTCCTCTTCCCTCTCTTAGCCTTGTAATCATCCAAGAAAGAGGAGTGAGACTTGTAATGGTTGTCTCCTAAACCTGGCAAAAGGAGAAAGAGCTGTAAAAGGTTGTTGGTCTTTACCTATTGAAGGAAGGCCTTTAGTGGACATCGGTGACCTCAACGGAGGAGGAATTCGAAGTGGATGTAGGCCTCATTAACTGAACCACTCTAAATACGGGTTTGCTCTTCCTTTTGTATAATCTACTTTACTGCAAATCTCATTAAGCTTCTCCTTATATTCTTATGAAAGTTTTAAGTTCAACATTTTTCTAAAACGATTTGAATCGAGATGAACTATATACGAAATCGAAGAATTTTCCACTATACTAACTCACACCCCACCCCACCCCCCCCCCCCCCCCCCCTCTTAGTGTCGCTCGTGATCCTACCAATTGGTACCAAAGAAAGATTCACTCTCATTTAGTTTAAAACCTAAGAGAGATGGCATTTGTCGGCAACCAAGAGGGTCATTCAATTATACGTCTGCCCATGTTCAATGGGACGGATTACACATTTTGGAAGTCTAGAATGAGGATCTTCCTAATTTCAATGGATTTCGAATTATGAAATATTATAGAAAATGAAATTCAAAAGTTTTCTCTTTCAATGAACAATTGGAATGAGTTGGAGAAGAAGACTTTCGCTTTAAACGCCAAGGCTATGAATGCCTTATTTTGTGCTTTAGATAAAAACGAGTTCAATCATGTGTCTATTTGTGAAACGGTTTTTGATATTTGGCACACACTCGAAGTGACTCATGAAGGCACTAGTAGAGTGAAAGAGTCAAAACTTAATCTTTTATTGCACACTTATGAGTTGTTTCGGATGAAACCGAGTGAGACCATTCGAGACATGTACACCCAATTTACATATATTGTCAATGGTCTAAAAGGACTCGGTAAAGATTTCTCGGATCCCTTCCAAAAAGTTAGGACCCTAAAGTCATGCCCATTCAAGAGGCCAAAGATTTAAATAACTTTCCTCTTAAAGAACTAATTGGGTCACTAATGACCTATGAGATGACTTGTAATGCTCATGAAGAGCTTGAAAATAATCTTCCAAAGAACAAGAAGGATATGGCACTAAGAACTCAAGAAGACCACTTGAAAGAAAATTCAAGTAATGAGGACTTTGATGAAGACTTGGCACTCTTGACAAGAAAGTTCAAAAAATTCATAAAAAAAAATAAATTTAAAAATAATACTAAAAATAAAATTGAACCCAAGAAAGAACAAGTAATATACTATGAATGTAAGAAGTCAGGACACTTCAAGAGTGAATGTCCCCAAGCAAAGAGGAAGCAACCAAAGAAGAAGAATTAAAACAACTTGGGACGACTCAAGTGCATCCAAAGAAGAGGAGCCAACCAACACCGAACAAGTTGCTCACTATGCACTAATGGCTATTGAAGTTGAGGTGAGTAGTTCATTTGATGCAAATTTATCCTTTAATGAACTATTAAAAGCTTTTCATGATTTATTTGATGAATATAAAAATAATTAGTAAAAAATATAAATTGTTAAAAAAAGGAGCATGCTTCTCTTGTTAGTGATTTCGATAGATTAAAAGTTGAGCACAATGATAGTTTAGCTCGATGTACGAAATATGATGAACTAGAAATGCTTCAAAAGGAAAACTTACTACTTAAGGAAACCTTAGAAAAATTTGAGGTTGGTAGCAAGTCCTTGAACATAATCCTTGCCAATAAAGGTCACGTTCATAAGAGAGGCAGAATCGGATTTGTGAGTAGCTCTTACCAAAATCCGACTACCTTTGTTAAAGGCCCTACCTTGCATGTATCATCTCACACTAAATGTAACTTTTGTTGTAAACTCATATTTATTGCCTATAAATGTCCACTTAAGAGATACAGTCCACATAAATTAATTCGAGTTCCTAAAAGAACCTCAAATAACTCAATGCAATATGATAAGCTATGTAGATCCATTTTTTAGGCACCCAAGGCCAAATGGGTACCTAAAAATTATCTATTTTTGTAGAAAAATGTATCATCACAAGCTTGGAGCAAGAGATGGTACCTTGATAGTGGATGCTCAAGGCATATGACTGGAGATCCATCTTAATTCTCTAAAGTCACTAGCATAGACGAAGGATATATCACCTTTGGAGACAACATAATAGGTAAAATCATTGGCAAAGGAACAATAGGTAACAAATCCAATATTTTATTGAAGATGTGTTATTGGTTGATGGCTTAAAACATAACCTTTTGAGCATTAGTCAATTGTGTGATAAAAGATATATTGTTATATTTGAATCGAATGCTTGTATTATACAAAAACCATATAAAAACACATCTATGATTACCCTAAAATAAAATAATGTATACACTATCAACATTGATGATCTTTGTAATGAAATATGTTTTTCGGTTTTGAATGATGATGCTTGGATTTGGCATAGAAGATTAGGTCATGCTAGCATGAAACTAATCTCTCAAATCTCATCCAAAGAACTTGTAAGAGGGATTCCTCAAATTAGGTTCGTTAAAGACAATGTGTGTGATGCATGTCAACTAGGAAAACAAATAAAAGGTAGTTTCAAACCAAAGAACCAAATAAGCACCTCTAGACCACTACAATTAATCCACGTGGACTTGTTCGGACCAATTGCTACATCAAGCCTAGAGGTAGCAAATACGTCTTTATCATCGTAGATGATTATAGTAGATACACTTGGACTTACTTCTTAGCACACAAAAATGATTGCTTTAGGTATTTTTCTAAGTTTTGTAAACTTATTCAAAATAAAAATGGTTTTATGATTTCATCAATTTGAAGTGATCACTATGGTGAATTTCAAAACCATGATTTTCATGATTTTTGTGAATCTAATGGATACAACCATAATTTCTCTGCTCCAAGAAATCCTCAACAAAATGGAGTAGTAGAAAGAAATAATATAAACTTACAACAAATGGCAAGAATCACGTTAAATGAACATAGCCTACCCAAATATTTTGGGCCGAAGCCGTAAATACGACATGCTATGTCATGAATAGGGTTCTAGTAAGACCATTACTTTCCAAAACTCCTTATAAGTTGTAGAACAACAAAAAACCTAATGTTTCATATTTTAAAGTTTTTGGTTGTAAATATTATCTTAAATGAAAAAGATGCCTTAAGAAAGTTTAATTCAAAATCCGATGAAGGAATTTTTCTTAGCTATTCTTCTATTTCTAAGGCTTTTTGTATTTTTAACAAAAGAACATTGGTTATAGAAGAGTTCATTCATGTTATTTTTAATGAAGTTTCCGAAGTTAAGAAAAATAATCTTGATGATGATGTTAATTTTGATGCTTTGAAGTTAAATGAAACCCTTTATCTATCTGGCAACTTGGATGTATCTTCTTCCGAAACATCCTTACCCAAGGAATAGAAGTATGTATATGCTCATCCTAAGGAGCTAATCATAGGAGACAACAAAAGGGGTTCAAACTTGTTCTTCTCTTTAGAATTTTTGTGTCAACGTCGCTTTTCTCTCCTAAATTGAACCTAAATGCATTGACGAGACCTTGAAAGATGATTCGTGGGTTATCGTAATACAAGAAGAGTTGAACCAATTTGAGAGAAATGAGGTATGGAAGTTTGTTCCAAGGCCAAATGATAATTTAGTTATTGGTACTAAATGGGTCTTTAGAAAAAAGCAAGATGAATTTGGTATCGTGGTTATAAACAAGGCTAGATTAGTGGCCAAGAGTTTCAATCAAGAAAAAGGTATTGATTATGAAGAAACTTTCACTCCTGTGGTACGATTAGAAGCCATAAGGATGCTCTTTGCTTATGCTAGTAATAATAATTTTAAGTTATTTCAAATGGATGTTAAAAGTATTTTTTTTAATGACTTTATTTCTAAAGAAGTTTATATTGAACAACCTCCCGGATTTGAGAATGATAATTTTCCTAATCATATGTTTAAATTGATTAAAGCTCTCTATGGATTGAAATAAGCCCCAAGGGCTTGGTATGAGAGACTTAGCTCTTTTCTTATACAAAATAAGTTTTCTAAAGGCAAGGTTGATACCACATTATTTATTAAAAATTTTAAAAATAATTTTCTTATTGTTCAAATTTATATTGATGATATCATTTTTAGGTCCACTAATGAATCATTATGCAAATCGTTTGCAAAGTGTATGAGTCTAGAATTTGAAATGGGTTTGATGAGAGAACTAACTTTCTTTTTAGGCTTACAAATCAAAAAAACTTAGTAATGGTACTTTTCTTGGTCAATCAAAATATACATTAGACTTGCTAAAATAATTTAATATAGATAGCTCAAAGACTATCAATACTTCTATGAGTACCTCTACTAAGTTAGAAATTTACGAAAGGGAAGAAAGCTTTGATAAAAAGCTTATAAAGGTATGATAGGTAGTTTACTATACCTCACCGCAACAAGACCGGATATCATGTTTAGCATAAGACTTTGTACTAGGTTTCAATTTAATCCTAAGCTATCTCATCTTAAAGCGGTTAAAAGAATCTTTAGATATCTTAAAGGAATCACTAATCTAGGATTATGGTATCCAAAATCTGAAAACCTTGAGTTAATTACTTATGCTGATGCTGATTTCGGTGGATGTAAATTAGATAGAAAAAGCACATCTGGAACATGTCAATTCTTAAGTCATGCACTTGTCTCTTGGTCTTCCAAGAAAGAAAACTCGGTTGCATTATTTACAACCGAAGTCAAATACATAGCTGCTAGTGCAAGTTGTGCACAAGTCGTATAGATGAAAAACATATTAGAAGATTATAGAATTTATCTTAAGAATATTCCCATAAAATGTGATAACACAGTGCAATATGTTTAACAAAAAATCTCATTTAATACTCTAGAACTAAACATATTGACATTAGGCATCATTTTATATGAGATCATATTAATAATCATAATGTAATTTTAGAATTCATTAATACAAAACATCAATTGGTCGATATCTTTACGAAACCCTTAAATGAAAAATAATTTGATTTCATTAGAAGAGAAATAGGCATGTTAAAATGTCCGAATGCATGAGTTGTTATTTTTTTTTCAGACTGTCTTTATGTATTTCATGAATGGAGCTTTCATAAATTTATGTCATATCAAGTTTATTTCATACACTTGCTCCATCATGTAATAATGTTTGATATACTTAGTCCCTTCACCCATTGAACTTATTGACAAATGTATCTTTCATGGATTTCACTATTATGAATTCTTATTGAGAAACGGATTGTATTCATGGACCTCATTTTTATCCTTTTTCATGAACTCTACCTTACTTCTCTTTGTTAAAATTGAAGCATGATTTAATGAAACTCATTTATTGTTTTTGACATGGTTCAAATTCTTTCATGAATTTGGGTCTTCATGGATTCCTTCCTTACCCTTCTTCCTTTTTTTGTTCTTATGACAAAGGAAGAAAAAGATTTGCATAGCTAAAAAAAGAACCAAAAAGCCCTTGAGTAAAAATGTTAGCTTATTCAAAGAAAAATTATCATGCAAAGTTTTGCTTGCCTTCACTTATTGCTTACATACATTCATTGTGAAACTTGCTTGAATTTTTACTACACTTGCATTGTTGAATTGTTCTCTTTTTTGTTAATGACAAAGGGGGAGAAATATGGCAAATTGATAACAACTTGACATATTAAACAATGTGTAAAATGTATTGCATTGTAGATACTTGATAAATGTCTTTCATTATGTTAAGATATCATAAGCTCAACTTGCTATTTTAAATTGATATCTTACCATGGATTGATGAAATATTATCTTTTATCAATAATTGTCATCTTGTTAAAATTCATATTCGAAATTTGTAAATAATGATTGATTATCATTGGACTTGAAAATGAATGTTGGCATCATTTTCACAAATATGAAGCATAGTATTTTCAATTGGTAAATCATGATAAGTATCATGATACGCATGTTGATAAGTTTAAATGAACTTAACTTATCGGTTTGATACTTGAATTCAAAGGCCTTGAATTCAAGATTGTATTTTCTTAAGTATGGCATATAGATAGAGGGAGTTAAGGTTAACTCCGTCATCAATTAATTGTCATCATCAAAAAGGAGGAGATTGTTGAATCTCAGATTTTGACGATAAAATCAATTGTTAATTATTTGATCTAATCTATATGTTGAGAAAAGTGTGCAAGATTAACTACTATAGCAGTAAGACATAAAGCAGATGTTGTGCTAGAGTCAAGATCGAGATCTCGTTGGAAGTTCAAGAGTTCATCGGAAGTCCGGACGTTCGTCGGAAGTTCTGCCAGAACCAACCGGGAAGTCCAGGAGCTTGGCAAAGAAGCTCATCGGAACTCACCAAGAAGATCGTTGTAAAGTCCGGGAGTTTGCCGGGAGTCTGCGGGAACATTGTCGAGAGTTCGTCGGAAGATCGCCGGAAGATCGTCGGAAGCTCGCTAGAAGAGCAACTGACATACCGGAACAAGGGTGCTTTGATTATGTCTTAGTTATTGTAGTTAGATAGTAGATTGAGTTAGAATTAGGAGATAATCCTACTAACTTAATTAGGGAGCAACTAGGCCATTAACAAGGCTGAATTGGGCCGAATTGAATAGCCCATTCAACCCCTGAAAACATGGTCGGCGGTAGCACCGCTTGGGAGACCCATTCTCCTAGTTAATGCTGCCAGCAGTGGTACCACCCCTGTCAGTTAATGCTGCCAGCAATTAATGCTACTAGCAGTTAATGCTGCCAGTAGTTAATGCTGCCAGTAGTGGTATCACCCCTATCAAGCACCGTTGGCAGTTAATGCTGCCAGCAATGGTACCGCCCCTGTTAGGCCGAATTGGTACCGCTGGCAGTTAATGCTATCAGTAGTGGTACCACCCCTGTTAGGCAGTGGTACCGCTAGAGCTGGGTCTCCGAACTCTATTAAGCGGTGGTACCACCCAATGTCAGACTGCATGCGGTAGTACCGCCCAATAATGACGGTGGTATTGCTAGTACATACTGCCAGCAGTACCACCGCCCCTGTCAGGTAGTGGTACCACTAAAGCTCGGTCTCCGAACTCTGTCAAGCGATGGTATCACCCAGTGTCAGACTGCAAGCGGTAGTACCGCCCAATAATGGCGATGGTATTGTTAGTACCCTGAAATCCAGGGATATGACACTTTTCGACTCCATTTTTTGAAGCCATTAGGGCCTATAAATACCCCACCCTTTTTTGCATGAAAGGGTAACAAAGTACTATTATATGTGTGAAAAATTCAAAGTGTTTGGGGTGTGAAAAGTGTTGTAAAAGTGAGAATAGTTCTACTCCTCCCTCTCTTAGCCTTGTAACCATCTATGAAAGAGGAGTGAGACTTGTAAGGGTTGTCTCCTAAACCCGGCAAAAGGAGAAAGAGCTGTAAAAGGTAGTTGGTCTTCGCTTATTGAAGGAAGGCCTTTAGTGGATGTCGGTGACCTCGAAGGAGGAGGAATCTAAAGTGGATGTAGGTCTCATTGACCAAACCACTCTAAATTCTAGTTTGCTTTTCCTATTATGCAATTTACTTTGCTGCAAATCTCTTTGAGCTTCTACTTATATTCTTACGAAAGTTTTAAGTTCAACATCTTTCCAAAATGATTAGAATCGAGATGAACTTTATACAAAATCGAAGAATTTTTTGCTGCACTAATTCACCCCCCGCCCCCCCTCTTAGTGTCGCTCTTGATCCTAACGTTTCTAAGGGAAAAATAGTCTTTTGTCCAAAAACCCTAATCCCCTTCTCTTCTTGCCTATTGTGTTTCCATCGCCGCCACTCTACTGGCGATGGCCACTGTAGGGGTGGGGGGTGTCGCCTGCAGGCACAACCCCCGTCGGCGGGTGCCCCTGCGTGCACCGCCACCCCCGCGAGCATCGTTGCCCCTTGACGCCTCTACCCATGGGTGCAATGCTCACCGGTGCCACTGCCCTACTGTCACGGACTTAGCTGGTTTTGCCTAAGTCGTGCGGCACCCTTGCGTGTCCGTCCGCAAAGGTCAGCCTCCCCGAAGCTTCCCATTGTCCCTTAGGACCAACAAAAAAGAGAACGGGTTATAGAAAATGCCTCAATCGGGATCCACAAGCAAACATCTCTGAAAAACACTTCATAGACAATGCAAATTACAAACAAACTTTACAAGCTCAGAACAGTTGCACAATAAAGGGGTAAAATGGTCCATTATAGATCGAAAATCTCTCACACGTGTCCACATGACAACCTTTATGTACAAGCCTAAAGAGGCCACCAACCTAACTAAAATGGGACTATTAAGCCTTCGGCCATCCCTCTACATGCTGTACAAGGCATGAACATACCAAAAGACATGGACATATATAAGCATTACATCAAACATCCTCTTTAGAAGTTTGTCTGTGACATTCTCCCCCACTTATTCCTTCGACGTCCTCGTCGAAGCCTTTATGAACATTGCAACTCCTCGCCTTTGCTGAGTCTTCAATCTTCCGCTCCAGCTGCAATGCGCCTCTTGGCTCCCAACTGCTCTCCACTACTGTTTTTGAGTAGTCGAACCTTTGATCCGTCATGCTGCTTCAACTCGCCAATGACTCTGACTCTGGTGTGGGGTTGGCTGAGTTGTGTTGATCCTTGTTGATTCCTGCGGATCCTCCAAATGAAGGAAAAGACCATCCTTACTGCGCTAGTCTCTCAAATGCCTCATGCTGCTTGAACTGGGTGGATGCTTGTTGGAGCTTTAACGAGCATCATCTCATAAACTTTTAAAGTTTTGGGTCCTTCCTCCACAAAATTTGCTCATTGACTCTTCTTTCACTTAGTTGTCATATCCAAGTAGGTTCGCATCACTTCCACTTTCGATTGGCATTTCGTTAGGAAATGAAGTGAACAATCTACTCTCAGTAGCACTGATCACCGTTGGTGAGGATTTGATAACTATTATCTTCCATTATCTTTAAAGGGTCTTTGAACTTGTGTAGAGCTCCACTACTGGATAGATAAGAGAATTGGGGTACTCGGTTTCACCCATTCTCTTAAGGGTTGAGAAGGCAAAGGTAACTTGACTTCGCCCACCTCCTCGAGGTTCTACTTCATGCATCGAGCTGGTTACTAGCCTTCGCCTGCTCTTTGCTCACACTTCTGAAGCACTTGAAGTGTTTGCACTCCTTGCGTTGAGTTAGTTACTATGATTCACCTTCTCAATGCCATCGAACTTCTAAAATGCAGGAAGTTTTCACCCAAACTTGGAGTAATTCTCTCATAGGTTTGGTCGCATCTGGGATTGTACCGTTTTCTCCATCAACCCTGCCACCTACTCCACTGAGTAGCAAAGGTACAACACCGCGTACTGCTTGCTTCGTTCCTTGGTTATGCACTCTCGCATGACCCGAAGTCCTTCACTTTCGGCTATCTTGATGAGAAGCTCATTGACACCGGTCTTACGAAGTTCTTCGGCCTCTGCCCTTCAGCCTTGTCTCGGTACCTGGAGATTGCCTCTGTATGCTCTACCTCCTCGGCCCCTTACACGACCAAGCGCTCTCCCTCCATGAGAGCAAGGGATCAATGACTTTCACGGAAGTCCCGCCTCTACGGTACCATGGCGCTGCCATGCTCATGGCCCTACTATCCGTCGCCTCGCATCTGCATCCCTTTTCTTCACGATCAGTAGATATGTCTCCGTGGCACTCCTCTGAGTCCACCTCCATTCTAACTGATGCTTGATTTTAGGTAGCTAAGTCCCTTTGGACTCGTCATCGCTTCCTCGCCCCTTTTGACCCCCTGCTTCAACACCTCTGTGTTCTCCAAGCAGTCCGTTTGGTCGATGGAAAGACAGACTGCAACTCCCATGCATGGCCTCTGCCATCACGTTGTAGGGTTTGCACCGATTCTATTCTCCTTAGCTTTCTTGGTAGCAACGTTCGCTTACTCGACCTTGTCCTCTGACTTGTCGGGCTCCCTTAAGCGAATATGAGCTCTGGAGCAGTCCAACTCTCCAGCTGCTTCGATCATACCTCTGTATGATCAAGTCCCTCCCATGGGGCTCACTGGTACTTGCATTCGAACTTTTCCCTTGATGAAACACAGCCCCCATATGCTGATGACCAAGGTTTTCATCCGATGCAAAATTCGATGCACGCCCGGAAGACCCACCTCTATAGTACCATGGCCTTCACTCCTTGAATCCATAGCCCTTCTTGCCGTCATGTTGTTTACCGAAGTGGAGCTTCCAGTAGCTTCCAATCATACCTCCATATGATCTAATCCCTCACGGGACTAGATCGTGTGTATCGTATTTGCCACGAACTGTTCCACCATGATCCGCTGCACCATGTCGCCTCCTGGTGACATCTTTATTGCATTCTGATCCTTGTGGGATGAACTCGAATTGTGAACCCTCCATGTGTGGCCTCTGCCAATACATCGCAAGGTCTCTTCCACCTTCGATTTTGTTCGCTCCTTTGGCAATCGACCTTCATCCACCCACTCTTGGGTCACACCTAGATGAAGCACTGCTCTAGGACAGTCCGTCGCCTAGTAGCTCTCGAAGTCCACCGACTTCACTGTAATTTGTGCACCATTGTCTGGATCCTGGGCCTTTGCCCCTACCAGCACAATCTCCGCTGCGCACCACTTCCTTCATGGCAACTTGAATGGCAACACTGTGGCATATTCTGTTAGGATCGGAGCGGCACTAAGAGGGGGGGGGTGAATTAGTGCAGTGGATTAAAACTTCGATTTTAACAAAATCTTTCGTACGATAAGAACGGAACTTGAAAAGTTTAACTTGAAAGCGTATTCTTAAAGTTGCGCAGAAAGAGTAATAAGGAACTAAAGCAGTAAGAAGATTTGCAGTAATGTAAATGACAATAATAAAATGCAAACCAGAGATTACGCCGATTTTTAGAGTGGTTCGGTCAAATGACCTACTCCACTTGCGATGCCCCTCTTCGATGAGGCTCCCACCTTCCACTAGCAAATCTCTTGAAATGGAAGGGTAAACACCCCTCTTACAACCTTTTACAAGCAGTTCAACCTCTTACAAATTTTCAATAGGAAAGAAGGAGGAGAACTCTCTAGCAAATTGAAAACAAGACTTGCTAAGACTTTCTAAGACTTTTCTCTCAATCAAAATGCTTCTCAAAAGTTGTAACCTCAGCTGAGATTTGAGGGGTATTTATAGGCCTCAAGAGGATTCAAATTTAGGCTCCAAAATTTGAATTCTCTTAGGGTTCCCGGTGTTGGAGGTGCCACCGCCCAGCCAGGCGGTGCCACCGCCTAGCACTCGGGTGCTGGACGGTGCAACTGCCCAGCCAAGGAGGTGTCACCGCCCAGCACTCGGGTGCTGGGCGGTGCCACCGCCTGGCTCTCCGATTTCACTGGTTTGGCTTAATTTTGAAGCCCGAACCATATCTGACTTTGGGCCCAGTTGGCCCCTAACCAGGATATAGGATTATCTCTTAATCCTAATCCTAATTACAAGTGAACTACATAACAAAAACACATCCTAAGCAAGCTTTCAACCGCGAACGTCGAGTCTTGTTTCGGCGAGCTTTCCGACGAGCTTCTTCCGACGGACTCCCATCAAGCTCCCGATCTTGTGATGACTTTAACGAGTAGCCGAGCCTTCTCGGTGATCTCTATGAACCTCCGACGATCTCTTCGGCGAACTTCCGAAAATTCCGATAGGTTCCCGATTTCTTCTCGGTTGGTTCCGGCAACATCTCCGACGATTCTTCGGACTCTTAAACGTCCATCAATCTTGACTCCGGTATTCTTGCTTTGTGTTTTCTGGTTATCGTAGTTAATCTTGCACACTTAACTCAATAATATGGATTAGATCAATTAACCCATCAATTGATTTCATCATCAAAATCCGAGATTCAACAATCTCCCCCTTTTTGATGATGACAATCAATTGATGACGGAGTTAAATATAACTCCCCCTATCTATATGCCATATTATGAGAAGATGAAAACACTTGAATTTCATCCATTGAATTCAAGCATAAACCGATAAGTTCTAACCGTAGAGCTTATCGTTATTCTCATTAAGCAATAGTAAATGCGAAACTTCGATGAAAATCATAAGTCAAATGATATGGGGCAATTTTTACTACGATAGGAGATAAAGATTTTCAACATGAATTTCATGATATCGATGTAAGGCATGCTTTCAATATGATCAATCAATCTTGTGATATTCTCAAGGATTTTGCAAGGCATATAAGACATTCATATCACACAAGCTTTTGTAATTCATATAAGTCATGCTATTAAAATGATACAAGTCATCACTTTTCTCCCCGTTTGTCATCAACAAAAATGGAATGAGACTTGAAGCACATAATTTATCATACAAAGATTTTATCATTGATCATACATCACTCATCTATATTATCATTGATCATACAAAGATTTTATCATTCAAAATTAAGTATGCTAAAATATTTACGCAGAGTTCATCTTAAAGGAAAATTTAGCATTAATCCATATTATCAAATCTCTTCTTTTTATAAATAACAAAAATTGTAGATGTACAAAGAAGAGATTGGGATAAGAAAAAAAAAATTTAAGTAGTAACTCCAATAAGTCAAGATCATAATTCGAATACAAATCCATTCAAATTCAATTCGTCAACTTGAAACTCATAATCAAGCCATCAAAATCAATTTCGAGATTCAAAATATCATAAAATCATTAATCTTGATCAGATGAAAGCGGTGTTTGACTCAAGATAGGATAAGATAATTTAACAAGTCAACGAGGAACGGAGAGAGAATGAAAAACTTTACGAAAAATCCATTCAAACAATTTTATTCTTAGAGACAATTTAACATACCTAATTCCCTTCTAATGAATTCAAATTGGTCTTCATTCAAAGCTTTTGTAAATATATCTGCTAATTGATGCTTTGTGTCAATGAATTCTAGAACACATCATTGTTAAGGACATGATCGCGTATGAAATGATGCCTAACGTCGATGTGCTTAGTTCTAGAGTGCTGAATTGGATTTTTAGTAAGACATATGGCACTAGTATTATCACATTTTATGGGAATGTTTTTAAAGTGAATTCCATAGTCTTCTAATGTATTTTTCATCCAAATTACTTGTGCACAACATGCACTTGCAGTAATGTATTCGGCTTCCACCGTAGATAGTGCAACTGAATTTTGTTTCTTGGAAGTCCAAGAAACAAGTGCATGTCCTAAAAATTGGCATGTTCCGGATGTACTTTTTCTATCTATCCTACATCCGCCAAAATCGGCATCTGCATAAGCTATTAGATCGAATTTTTCAGATTTTGGATACCACAATCCTAAATTTAGAGTTCCTTTAAGATACCAAAATATTCTTTTAACACTCTTTAGATGAGATAATTTAGGATTAGATTGAAACCTAGCGCAAAGTCCTACACTAAACATAATATCTGGTTTAGTCGCGGTGAGGTAGAGTAGACTACCTATCATTCCCCTATATGTTTTTTGATCGAAATTTTCACTATTTTCATCCATATCTAACTTAGTCGCAGTACTCATAGGGGTGTTTATTGCTTTTGAATTATCCATGTTAAATCGTTTTAACAATTCTAATGTGTATTTGGATTGGTTAAGAAATATACCATCACTAAGTTGTTTGATTTGTAATCCTAAAAAGAAAGTTAATTCACCCATTAAACTCATTTCAAATTCATGACTCATACATTTGGCAAATGATTCACATAGAGATTCATCCGAAGAGCCAAAAATAATATCGTCAACATAAATTTGCACAATAAGAAAATTATTTTCAAAATGTTTAATAAACAATGTAGTATCAACCTTGCCTTTGGTAAAATTATTTAAAATAAGAAAGGAACTAAGCCTTTCATACCAAGCTCTAGGAGCTTGGTTCAAGCCATAGAGAACTTTAGTCAATTTGAATACATGATTAGGAAGAAGAGAATTTTCAAATCCGGGAGGTTGTTCGACATATACTTCTTCGGAAATAAAACCATTCAAGAAAGCACTTTAAACATCCATTTGAAATAGTTTAAAATTATTACTACTAGCATAGACAAGGAGCATCCTTATGACTTCTAATCGAGCCACGGGAGCGAAGGTTTCTTCGTAATCGATACCTTCTTCTTGGTTGAAACCTTTGGCCACTAATCTAGCCTTGTTTCTAACCACGATACCATTTTCGTCTTGCTTGTTTCTAAAGACCCACTTAGTGTTAGGATCGGAGCGGCACTAAGAGGGGGGGGTGAATTAGTGCAGCGGATTAAAACTTCGATTTTAACAAAATCTTTTGTACGTTAAGAACGAAACTTGAGAAATTTAACTTGAAGGCGTATTCTTGAAGTTGCGCAGCAAGAGTAATAAGGAACTAAAGCAGTAAGAAGATTTGCAGTAATGTAAATGACAATAATAAAGAGCAAACCAGAGATTACGCCGATTTTTAGAGTGGTTCGGTCAAATGACCTACTCCACTTGCGAGGCCCCTCTTCGATGAGGCTCCCACCTTCCACTAGCAAGTCTCTTGAAATGGAAGGGTAAACACCCCTCTTACAACCTTTTACAAGCAGCTCAACCTCTTACAAATTTTCAATAAGAAAGAAGGAGGAGAACTCTCTAGCAAATTGAAAACAAGACTTGCTAAGACTTTCTAAGTCTTTTCTCTCAATCAAAATGCTTCTCAAAAGTTGTAACCTCAGCTGAGATTTGAGGGGTATTTATAGGCCTCAAGAGGATTCAAATTTTGGGTTTCAAAATTTGAATTCTCTTAGGGTTCCCGGTGCTGGAGGTTCCACCGCCCAGCCAAGCGGTGCCACCGCCCAGCGCTCGGGTGCTGGACGGTGCAACCGCCCAGCCAAGGAGGTGTCACCGCCCAGCACTCAGGTGCTGGGTGGTTTCACCGCCCAGCTAGGCGGTGCCACCGCTTGGCTTTCCGATTCATTGGTTTGGCTTAATTTTAGCCCAAACCAAATCTGACTTTGGGCCCAGTTGGCCCCTAACCAAGATATAGGATTATCTCTTAATCCTAATCCTAATTACAGGTGAACTACATAACACAAAAAAAACATCCTAAGCAAGTTTTTTAACCGCGAACGTCGAGTCTTGTTCCGGCGAGCTTTCCGACAAACTTCTTCCGACGGACTCCCTGCAAGCTCCTAATCTTTTTGATGACTTTAACGAGTAGCCGAGCCTTCTCGGTGATCTCCGCGAGCCTCCGACGATTTCTTCGGCGAACTTCCGATACGTTCCCGATTTCTTCTCGGATGGTTCCGGCAGCATCTCCGATGATTCTTCGGTCTCTTAAACGTCCATCGAGCTCGACTCCGGCATCCTTGCTTTATGTTTTCTGGTTATCGTAGTTAATCCTGCACACTTAACTCAATAATATGGATTAGATCAATTAACCCACCAATTGATTATATCATCAAAATCCGAGATTCAACAATCTCCCCCTTTTTGATGATGACAATCAATTGATGACGGAGTTAAACATAACTCCCCCTATCTATATGCCATATTATGAGAAGATAAAAAATACTTGAATTCCATCCCATTGGATTCAAGCATAACCCGATAAGTTCTAATCGTAGAACTTTATCGTTATCCTCATTAAACAATAGTAAGTACGAAACTTCGATGAAAATCATAAGTTAAATGATACGGGACGAATTTTGCTACGATAGAAGATAAAGATTTTCAATATAAATTTCATGATATCAATCTTGTGATATTTTCAAGGATTTGCAAGTCATATATAAGACATTCATATCACACAGAAGATAAACATTTTCAATATAAATTTCATGATATCAATCTTGTGATATTTTCAAGGATTTGCAAGTCATATAAGACATTCATATCACACAAGTTTTTGTAATTCATATTAGCCATGCTATCGTTCTGGTTTAAGTCATCACTTCTCCCCCTTTGTCATCAACAAAAAGAGACAAGCCAGCTAATTGATGATCATAGAAAAAGGTTTAGCATTTATCAAAGTTCATCATTCAAATTTACCAGAAATAGTTTATCCAAAAGACATCATCATCGATGCAGATTAAGACAATAGTTATCTAAAGGAAAGATTAGTTATCGTACAATCGATGACAAACATGAACTTGTTTTTAAAAGCAAATAGGACAGAATAAAAAGATACATCAATTTAATCCTTAGGAGGTAATCCATAGTGCTGATACATGATATCTATTTTTTCATTCATCTGTCGTAGTGTCTTCAAAATTTCAACTTGTTGATTCTGAATTTGTTCTTGCTGTGATTTGATCTGAGATAGCTCCGCCATAATGATATCTTCAGAGGAGGAAACAGGAGCTGAAGGTGCTGCTCCAAAGGGACTAGGAGGAGGAGATTCACTTCCCATAAGAATTGGTGTTTCGGGTTGTTCTATTGGTGTAGGAATTGGATCCGTCCTTCTAGGCTGCCTAACCCATATGCCATTGCTAAAAGTGCACCTAAGTTTTTTTTAGCAGGTTTTTATTTATTATGTTATATCGATCATTTTGAATAGATTCTTCATCGGGTGGAATGCAAATGTCATAGGCATGAAGAATTCTAGTGATTAACCTCCCATATGGCAATATAGTATCTTTAGTCATAATTTCCTACATGTGTTGGCGAATCAAGTACCCAAAACAATTATGCTGACCGGTCATAATCCAATACATGGTTCCTATCTCTAATTGACTTACTTCGTCAAGATGAAATTGTTTGGGGAATATGATGCTTGTGATAATGTGATGAAGAATTTTAGAGTTGAAAGGCATTAAGTGTTCACAGCTCTTGGGTAGGAAGTCAAGGTTTGGATTTGCAAAAATTGTTTTCACGGCTTCGGAATAGGTTGCTCCTATTTTTTTGACGTCCCATTTACCTTTAAAATAGCATCCCCTATCTTTTTCAGTTATGCCAATTAGCTCACAAATGGTGCTGTCAAAAATTCTAATGGGTGTTCCTAGAATGTAAGTGCTTAGGCTATCATTGTCTTCATATAGGTTGGCATAGAACAATCTCACTAACCGTGGATAGATTGGTTCATCTATTTGAAGTAGAGGTAGAGCTTCTAGTTGAGCAAACCACTTAATGGGATCTAAGTCCTCTAGTTCATCCAAATCAACGTATTTTCCCTTATGGACACATCGTGTTTCAAATTTTGGAAAGCTAAGGGCTACCTCTTTTGATCTAAAAAGGTCATGGTTATATGAATCTCCTTCAATCCTTATTCCTTTTGATCTCTTTGGAGTCATTTTCTAGACAAGATGATAATGAAATTATGAAAAATAAGCAAGAGAAAGAGAAAAGAAAGGAGGGATTTCAAGTGTTACCTTGTGGAGATTATGTTGAGAGATGGAAAGCTTGGACCACCAAGAATCCTTCTCCAATGTTTCTAAGAGTTAGAATGAGGGTTAGAGGGAATGGGAGAGGGTTTTGGAGAGGTCTTTCTTCGGGTTGGGGGTGGTGTCACCGCCGGCCCTAACCCCTCGGGTTAAAAGGGTGACTCGGTCGGTGTCACCGCCTGGCGCCCGAGCGCCAGTCGATGCAACCGCCGGATCTGGCGGTGCCACCGCTGGCATCACGCGGAGGAAAGAAAAAAAATTTTCTTCCTTCCTTTTGTTTAGCTTCTTCCCTCAAGATCATAATTTATACTTTAATGGATCATTTTGAATTGAAGAAGAAGGAAGAATTCAAATTCATAAACGAAGGGAAAAGAACGAGTCCTTTTTGTGAAGTTCATTTTAGGGACAATTTAGCATGCCTAATTCCCTTCGGATGAATTCAAATTGATCTTCATTCAAAGCTTTTGTAAATATATCTGCTAATTGATGCTTTGTGTCAATGAATTCTAGAACAACATCATTGTTAAGAACATGATTGCGTATGAAATGATGCCTAACGTCGATGTGCTTAGTTCTAGAGTGCTGAATTTGATTTTTAGTAAGGCATATGGCACTAGTATTATCGCATTTTATGGGAATATTTTTGTCACGCCCCTAAAAATATCCATGATATTTAAATTTTTTTCGCCACAACTAACCCAGGATCCAAACACACATTTGAGGTCACTAAGAAAACATTCAGATCAAAAATTTCACTTCTATAATTTATCAATTCATAACCCTGTGCAATTCATAAACATAGCACACATCACTCGATAATTTATACAATCTGAACTCAACTCATCAAAATAAAAACCACAATATAAATCCACAAGTGGGGAAATCCATGCAGTCACCACAATCATCGATTTACCATAAGTTCATATCATTACACGAATTTAATTTAACATTCCAAAACCCTATACATGAGGGATCCTTTAACTTACACAAAATCCACAGGTTTAGATTCATAGTCACATTTCATTAGATGCAACGTAGCTTATACATAAATACATATATGCTAACAAAAGTTCTGCCCAACGTCTTCTAAACTTTCCACTGCCTCAGCCCATTCTTAACATTTAAGCAAGCGATACGCTATCCTGAAAAATTTATCAACAAATGGGGTGAGCATAAAGAGCTCAGCAAGTGACTAACATATCCATATCAAAATAGTACAATTTCCAAAGAGATGCAGTTTCAAACACAAAGCAGAATATACGATTTCGTATACATAATATCATTAGGAGCAGAATCATAATTGTCCTTTTTAATCATACATATTTGGTTCCTGACAGATGGGGCATAGAGTAATTGGAGCATATCAGAAACAAAGGAAACATATCGGAGCTTATCAATGGCATATAAAATGTTCCAAATCACATCAACGACATAGGGAACATTACGAAGCAAAATCAGCAGTGAATGAAGCATTTCAGAGCATATCAAACTCATATGTCGTACAGAAGCTCAAACGTCGTCCTTGACGTTGCAATCATATCATAACTATCCAGAGCACGAACAAAAATAACTCACCAAAACTCTGGATGTCATATCAAACATATAGAGGGTGTAGTGGGATCTCAGTCAGAATGTGATTCATCCATTTCTGAATGACCACCTGACAAAAGTCTCCCACGTCTGGGAGCTCCATCCACCCACGTCTAGGTGAAGTCAAAGGGGGCCGGCAGAGCATCGCAGGCTCTAAGCAATAATACCACCACTGTCACGCCCCTAAAAATATCCATGATATTTAAATTTTTTTCGCCACAACTAACCCAGGATCCAAACACACATTTGAGGTCACTAAGAAAACATTCAGATCGAAAATTTCACTTCTATAATTTATCAATTCATAACCCTGTGCAATTCATAAACATAGCACACATCACTCGATAATTTATACAATCTGAACTCAACTCATCAAAATAAAAACCACAATATAAATCCACAAGTGGGGAAATCCATGCAGTCACCACAATCATCGATTTACCATAAGTTCATATCATTACACGAATTTAATTTAACATTCCAAAACCCTATACATGAGGGATCCTTTAACTTACACAAAATCCATAGGTTTAGATTCATAGTCACATTTCATTAGATGCAACGTAGCTTATACACAACTACATATATGCTAACAAAAGTTCTGCCCAACATCTTCTAAACTTTCCACTGCCTCAGCCCATTCTTAACATTTAAGCAAGCGATACGCTATCCTGAAAAATTTATCAACAAATGGGGTGAGCATAAAGAGCTCAGCAAGTGACTAACATATCCATATCAAAATAGTACAATTTCCAAAGAGATGCAGTTTCAAACACAAAGCAGAATATACGATTTCGTATACATAATATCATTAGGAGCAGAATCATAATTGTCCTTTTTAATCATACATATTTGGTTCCTGACAGATGGGGCATAGAGTAATTGGAGCATATCAGAAACAAAGGAAACATATCGGAGCTTATCAATGGCATATAAAATGTTCCAAATCACATCAACGACATAGGGAACATTACGAAGCAAAATCAGCAGTGAATGAAGCATTTCAGAGCATATCAAACTCATATTTCGTACAGAAGCTCAAACGTCGTCCTTGACGTTGCAATCATATCATAACTATCCAGAGCACGAACAGAAATAACTCACCAAAACTCTGGATGTCATATCAAACATATAGAGGGTGTAGTGGGATCTCAGTCAGAATGTGATTCATCCATTTCTGAATGACCACCTGACAAAAGTCTCCCACGTCTGGGAGCTCCATCCACCCACGTCTAGGTGAAGTCAAAGGGGGCCGGCAGAGCATCGCAGGCTCTAAGCAATATCCCACAAAGCGGGACCCCACAAAGCGGGCAAATAAGCGCATACCCTTTACCATTTCTGGCAAAGGTCCAGACAATCCCACACACCAGAGTACAAGAAGGCAGTTTCAACAATAAGTAGCATATAACGGAAGCACACGCGGAACAACCAAACGTACATGTGCCTTTTCAAAAGCAATGTGATGCAAGGAACAAATCTCTCACAAAAGTATTCATTTTAGGAAAGAAATGAAAGCAAGAGTGTACAGGGATTCCAAACAATCATAATCAGCTCAATTCCAATAAGAAGATTAGGCGAATTCAAGTATCCAAAGGAAATGGAACAGAATACGCGAAATCGACCAAAGCTCGATTTCGGACAGAATTCCAATGGCACATCAAACAAATATTTCAGAATAACAATTATGCTCCAATACCCATAAGAAGGCTATGGTCGAACCATATATCAATCTATATTCGGATGGAACAGATTTCATATGAAACAGGGCTCCCAACACAGAGTTACCTCTGATTTGGTAACACAAGGTCAAAATCACAATCACTGTTTTGCAGAATTTATAAGGTCGGATTCAACAGACGATAGGGTGGGCAATTGAACTCCAAAATTTTCAAACTATATGTCAAAAGAGAGAATTTCAAGTCTAGTTTCAAATAAAATCAGTTTGGTACAAACCAGAATTTTCAACAGGGAGTTATAGGCGTTTTAGTATCGAAAGGTCAGAAATCTTGAACTCTGTTTTACAGCGTCTATAGGCTCTTTTGAAACAAATTTTTGGGTAAGTATTCGGTGTCCAAAATCTACAAAATCAGTGTCAAAAGAAATATATATGAGTCTAATTTCAAACAAAAATAGTTCCTGCCTGAATCCTCATTCTGTACTAAAACTTATAGCTGAAACAGTGCTTAGGGGTCAGTTTACCGAAAAAAAACTTTCAGAATCCATGGTTTTATGTCCAAGGAGAGACATATCAGTTTCTAAATAGAAATCTTCCAATTTATTTTGAATCAACATAAAAACAGAGTCTAATACTGCTGTAGGATGGGGTTAGAACACTTGCCTTTGGAAATTTTGACCCGAAATGACAAGGTTAAAGCAAGAACCCTAAAAGCCCCAATTTTCTTTCTCTTCTTCTTCTTCTTCTTCTTCTTCTTCTTCTTCTTCTTCTTCTTCTTCTTCTTCTTCTTCTTCTTTCTTTCTTTCTTTCCCTGATCACCCACGAGCTGCCTCCTCTGCTTCCTTAAGAACGAAGGCAGAGAGGCTTAAGCGGTGGAATCTGTCATTTGGTGCATTTTGCAGTTTAGTCCTTGTTTTTATCATATTCACGATTAGGTCCTTAGGGTTTACATATAGGTCCTCAGATTCTTTCTTTTCTCTTTTTTTTTTTGAACAGATCTCCCAAATCTTACAAATAAGTTACCTCTAATTCATACTCTATTTCTTTTGTCAATTAAAATAGATGCTTACGTTATCACCAGAAATTTATACGAACATTCGGAAATGAGGGGTGTTACACTCTCCCCCCCTTAAAAGAAAAATTTAGTCCTCTAAATTTATCGTACCTCTATTCGATGAAAAGACGAGGATACACCTTTTTCATTTCCTCTTCTAGCTCCCAAGTTGTCTCTTCTCCAGAATGATGTCTCCAATTTACTTGAACCAGTGGGATGACCCGATTCCTTAGGACTTTTTCTTTCTTATCAATAATCTGAATAGGCTCTTCCACATAGGATAAATCTTTATCGAACTCCACCAGCTCATACTTAATGATGTGAGAAGGGTCATACATATATTTTTTAATCATCGAGACATGAAATATATCATGGACATGGCTCAATGCTGGTGGTAAGGCAATCCTGTAAGCGACAGAACCAACCCTCTCAAGAACCTCAAAAGGTCCAATAAATCTTGGGCTTAACTTTCCTTTCTTCCCAAACCTTATAATGTCTTTGGAAGGGGAGACTTTTAAGAATACAAAATCTCCGATTTTAAACTCAATATCTCGTCTCCTATTATCGGCATAACTCTTTTGACGACTTTGAGCAGCTTTTAACCTTTTCCTTATAACTTGAATTTTCTCGGTAGTTTCTTGTACCTGGTCTGGTGCTAACAACTTTCTGTCCCCAACCTCCTCCCAACATATAGGTGTTATGCACTTTCGCCCATATAAAGCTTCATAAGGAGCCATCTGAATACTTGAATGATAACTATTGTTATACGTGAACTCAACAAGTGAAATATTCTTATCCCATTCACCTTTCCAATCCATAACATAGGCTCTAAGCAAATCCTCAAGTGTTTGAATTGTTCTTTCTGACTGACCATCGGTCTGAGGATGATATGCAGTACTAAACTTAACTTTAGTGCCCATAGATTCCTGTAATCTTCTCCAGAATCTAGAGAGAAATCTGGAGTCTCTATCAGAGATGATCTCCTTTGGAATACCATGAAGTCTTACTATTTCATTAACATATAAATCTGCAAGTCTATCAAGCGAATAAGTCATATTAATCGGAAGGAAATGTGCAGATTTTGTTAACCTATCAATGATAACCCAAATAGCATCATGCTTCCTCGAGGTTCTGGGTAGTCCTGAAACAAAATCCATAGTAATACATTCTCATTTCCATTCAGGTATAACTAAAGGTTGCAGCAACCCTCCAGGTCTTTGGTATTCTACTTTGATTTGCTGACAAGTCAAACATTTTGAAACATACATTGCAATTTCCTTCTTCATACCTTCCCACCAATAATGACTTTGAAGATCTCTATACATCTTAGTGCTCCCAGGGTGTAGGGCGTACTTTGAAGTATGACTTTCATTTAGGATTTGATTCTTGATATCTAGTTCATTTGGTACACATACTCTCTCCCCAAATCTCAATAGGCCATCCTTTGAAACTTGAAATTGTGGCTTCAATTCCTTTTCTACTTCACTCCTCAAGTAGATTAAGTGTGGATCTCGTAATTGTCCCTCCTTAATTTGTTGCATAAGATCAGACTGCACTTGAATGGAGGCCATCAAAATCATCGAGTCTTGCTCTTTCCTCAAAGCTTTCAAATCAAAATTTTCTTCTATTAGCTTCCATTGCTTCACGACCAGACTAGCCATAAAACTTATAGATTTCCTACTAATTGCATCAGCTACAACATTGGCCTTGCCCGGGTGATAACGGATGGCACAATCATAATCCTTCAGAAATTCTATCCATCTTCGCTGCCTCATGTTTAACTCTTTCTGAGTGAAAATATATTTTAAACTCTTGTGATCAGTGAAGATTTCAAACTGTCGACCATACAAATAATGTCTCCAAATCTTTAGAGCAAAAATGATTGCTGCTAATTCCAAATCATGAGTTGGATAATTCAATTCATAACCTTTAAGTTGCCTAGAAGCATAAGCAATTACTCTCCCTTCCTACATCAAAACACATCCTAGGCCCTTTCTTGAAGCATCAGTATAAACTACAAATCCCTCACTACCACTTGGAATAGTGAGAATAGGGGCACTAGTCAATCTTCTTTTTAACTCTTGAAAGCTTTGCTCACAATCATCGCCCCATACAAATTTCATATTCTTCTTAGTGAGTTTGGTGAGAGGTTGAGCAATTCGAGAAAATCCATCCACAAATCTCCTGTAATAACCTGCCATGCCCAAGAAACTTCTAACCTCTGTTACATTTGTTGGTACTTCCCATTCAACTACAGCTTCTATTTTCCTTGGATCAACAGATATACCCTTCCCTGAAATCACATGGCCTAAGAAAGCAACTTCATTCAACCAAAATTCACATTTGCTGAACTTCGCATACAACTTCTTTTCTCTTAGTATGGACAACACATCACTCAAGTGTTCCTCATGCTCCTGGTTACTCTTTGAATACACCAATATGTCATCAATAAATACAATTACACAAGTATCCAAGAGCGGTTGAAATATCCTATTCATTAGTTCCATAAAAGCTGCAGGGGCATTTGTCAAACCAAACGGCATCACCAAGAATTCATAATGACCATATCAAGTTCTGAAAGCTGTTTTTGAAATATCCTCCTCCTTGATCTTTAGCTGATAGTAACCTGACCTCAGGTCAATCTTAGAGAATACTTGTGCACCCTGCAGTTGATCAAACAAATCATCAATTCTAGGTATGGGATATTTGTTTTTGATGGTCACCTGATTCAACTGTCTATAATCAATACAAAGCCTCAATGTTCCATCCTTCTTCTTCACTAATAGTACCGGAGCACCCCATGGGGACACACTGGGTCGTATGAAACCCTTATCTAATAATTCTTGTATTTGCTTCTTTAATTCCTCTAGCTCGAGTGGTGCCATTCTGTAGGGAGGCTTAGATATTGGGGTTGTCCCAAGGACCAAATCAAAAGCAAAATCACATTTGGAGGTAATCCAAACAAGTCATCCTGGGATACATTAGGCAAGGAGATAAATAATGTCCAATACTCTCAAAATAAAAGATCGGCAGATCAAATATGCAAAAAGTGATCATTTGTTATATACTAATCCATACTGGTATGATAAGAAGATAGCCAATCCATACCAAGTATAATATCATAACTCCAAATCTCTAGGAGAACTAAATCAGCAAAAGTTCAAGTTCTCCAACAAAAATCAGACAAGAGGACCAGATTCAAGTTCGTTATCAAAGAATCTCCATTGATTGTACTTACATATATCACATAATTCAGTGGTCTAGGTTGAATACCTAAGTGATAGGCAACATGTTACGAATCAAATCGTAGATAGGACCCATGGTCAAACAAATATTTGCATTCTTTCATAAACATGTATAATACCTTTGATCACTAATTCAGAAGTTTTAGAATCATATTCAGTGATAGCATACACTCTGACATGGGCTGATAATTTATGAGGCAGTGACTCTTTCTTATTGTTCAAATGGCAGTCTTTTGTTTTATGATCCAACTTTCTACAAACAAATAGACTCCAGTCACCCACCAACACAAACTTGTTTCATAATTTAACTTGCAATTCACACATGATTGAGTCTTTTGTGGTGACTTCCCTTTTCAAATCCAAATGTCTCGACCCTCTTGTTATCACTTTCTGATACATTTTCAATCATTTTTTTTTTTTGTAAACTTGTCCTTATCATTCTTGCCACTGATCTTCAAAATTTTTTTTTTTTTTTGTTCCCATTAATGATCAGCCTCTACTTCCAATATAAGGTGGCAAAAGAAATCGTTTAATCATCAGAACAATTTTGAACATCAAATATCTTCTCTATTCGCATTATCCATTTTTCTGCCACCAATGGATTAGGTGCACCATGCTTCTGTTGTGCCACTCTGATTCAATATCCCCGATTACCCCATTCATCCCACTTAATTAATCAAAATCAGATGAAATAGGAGGACTAAATGTCATCGTCATCCTAGATTCCTAAAATACATCAAAGAAAATTTTCACCAATCACTATAGTTCACTAGACCTCAATATATTTTGCACGTCAACATATCAAATATTCCAGTGATCCTCAAACCATGCTCTGATACCACCACTGTCACGCCCCTAAAAATATCCATGATATTTAAATTTTTTTCGCCACAACTAACCCAGGATCCAAACACACATTTGAGGTCACTAAGAAAACATTCAGATCAAAAATTTCACTTCTATAATTTATCAATTCATAACCCTGTGCAATTCATAAACATAGCACACATCACTCGATAATTTATACAATCTGAACTCAACTCATCAAAATAAAAACCACAATATAAATCCACAAGTGGGGAAATCCATGCAGTCACCACAATCATCGATTTACCATAAGTTCATATCATTACACGAATTTAATTTAACATTCCAAAACCCTATACATGAGGGATCCTTTAACTTACACAAAATCCACAGGTTTAGATTCATAGTCACATTTCATTAGATGCAACGTAGCTTATACACAACTACATATATGCTAACAAAAGTTCTGCCCAACGTCTTCTAAACTTTCCACTGCCTCAGCCCATTCTTAACATTTAAGCAAGCGATACGCTATCCTGAAAAATTTATCAACAAATGGGGTGAGCATAAAGAGCTCAGCAAGTGACTAACATATCCATATCAAAATAGTACAATTTCCAAAGAGATGTAGTTTCAAACACAAAGCAGAATATACGATTTCGTATACATAATATCATTAGGAGCAGAATCATAATTGTCCTTTTTAATCATACATATTTGGTTCCTGACAGATGGGGCATAGAGTAATTGGAGCATATCAGAAACAAAGGAAACATATCGGAGCTTATCAATGGCATATAAAATGTTCCAAATCACATCAACGACATAGGGAACATTACGAAGCAAAATCAGCAGTGAATGAAGCATTTCAGAGCATATCAAACTCATATGTCGTACAGAAGCTCAAACGTCGTCCTTGACGTTGCAATCATATCATAACTATCCAGAGCACGAACAGAAATAACTCACCAAAACTCTGGATGTCATATCAAACATATAGAGGGTGTAGTGGGATCTCAGTCAGAATGTGATTCATCCATTTCTGAATGACCACCTGACAAAAGTCTCCCACGTCTGGGAGCTCCATCCACCCATGTCTAGGTGAAGTCAAAGGGGGCCGGCAGAGCATCGCAGGCTCTAAGCAATAATACCACCACTGTCACGCCCCTAAAAATATCCATGATATTTAAATTTTTTTCGCCACAACTAACCCAGGATCCAAACACACATTTGAGGTCACTAAGAAAACATTCAGATCGAAAATTTCACTTCTATAATTTATCAATTCATAACCCTGTGCAATTCATAAACATAGCACACATCACTCGATAATTTATACAATCTGAACTCAACTCATCAAAATAAAAACCACAATATAAATCCACAAGTGGGGAAATCCATGCAGTCACCACAATCATCGATTTACCATAAGTTCATATCATTACACGAATTTAATTTAACATTCCAAAACCCTATACATGAGGGATCCTTTAACTTACACAAAATCCACAGGTTTAGATTCATAGTCACATTTCATTAGATGCAACGTAGCTTATACACAACTACATATATGCTAACAAAAGTTCTGCCCAACGTCTTCTAAACTTTCCACTGCCTCAACCCATTCTTAACATTTAAGCAAGCGATACGCTATCCTGAAAAATTTATCAACAAATGGGGTGAGCATAAAGAGCTCAGCAAGTGACTAACATATCCATATCAAAATAGTACAATTTCCAAAGAGATGCAGTTTCAAACACAAAGCAGAATATACGATTTCGTATACATAATATCATTAGGAGCAGAATCATAATTGTCCTTTTTAATCATACATATTTGGTTCCTGACAGATGGGGCATAGAGTAATTGGAGCATATCAGAAACAAAGGAAACATATCGGAGCTTATCAATGGCATATAAAATGTTCCAAATCACATCAACGACATAGGGAACATTACGAAGCAAAATCAGCAGTGAATGAAGCATTTCAGAGCATATCAAACTCATATGTCGTACAGAAGCTCAAACGTCGTCCTTGACGTTGCAATCATATCATAACTATCCAGAGCACGAACAGAAATAACTCACCAAAACTCTGGATGTCATATCAAACATATAGAGGGTGTAGTGGGATCTCAGTCAGAATGTGATTCATCCATTTCTGAATGACCACCTGACAAAAGTCTCCCACGTCTGGGAGCTCCATCCACCCACGTCTAGGTGAAGTCAAAGGGGGCCGGCAGAGCATCGTAGGCTCTAAGCAATATCCCACAAAGCGGGACCCCACAAAGCGGGCAAATAAGCGCATACCCTTTACCATTTCTGGCAAAGGTCCAGACAATCCCACACACTAGAGTACAAGAAGGCAGTTTCAACAATAAGTAGCATATAACGGAAGCACACGCGGAACAACCAAACGTACATGTGCCTTTTCAAAAGCAATGTGATGCAAGGAACAAATCTCTCACAAAAGTATTCATTTTAGGAAAGAAATGAAAGCAAGAGTGTACAGGGATTCCAAACAATCATAATCAGCTCAATTCCAATAAGAAGATTAGGCGAATTCAAGTATCCAAAGGAAATGGAACAGAATACGCGAAATCGACCAAAGCTCGATTTCGGACAGAATTCCAATGGCACATCAAACAAATATTTCAGAATAACAATTATGCTCCAATACCCATAAGAAGGCTATGGTCGAACCATATATCAATCTATATTCGGATGGAACAGATTTCATATGAAACAGGGCTCCCAACACAGAGTTACCTCTGATTTGGTAACACAAGGTCAAAATCACAATCACTGTTTTGCAGAATTTATAAGGTCGGATTCAACAGACGATAGGGTGGGCAATTGAACTCCAAAATTTTCAAACTATATGTCAAAAGAGAGAATTTCAAGTCTAGTTTCAAATAAAATCAGTTTGGTACAAACCAGAATTTTCAACAGGGAGTTATAGGCGTTTTAGTATCGAAAGGTCAGAAATCTTGAACTCTGTTTTACAGCGTCTATAGGCTCTTTTGAAACAAATTTTTGGGTAAGTATTCGGTGTCCAAAATCTACAAAATTGGTTTCAAAAGAAATATATACGAGTCTAATTTCAAACAAAAATAGTTCCTGCCTGAATCCTCATTCTGTACTAAAACTTATAGCTGAAACAGTGCTTAGGGGTCAGTTTACCGAAAAAAAACTTTCAGAATCCATGGTTTTATGTCCAAGGAGAGACATATCAGTTTCTAAATAGAAATCTTCCAATTTATTTTGAATCAACATAAAAACAGAGTCTAATACTGCTGTAGGATGGGGTTAGAACACTTGCCTTTGGAAATTTTGACCCGAAATGACAAGGTTAAAGCAAGAACCCTAAAAGCCCCAATTTTCTTTCTCTTCTTCTTCTTCTTCTTCTTCTTCTTCTTCTTCTTCTTCTTTCTTTCTTTCTTTCCCTGATCACCCACGAGCTGCCTCCTCTGCTTCCTTAAGAACGAAGGCAGAGAGGCTTAAGCGGTGGAATTTGTCATTTGGTGCATTTTGCAGTTTAGTCCTTGTTTTTATCATATTCACGATTAGGTCCTTAGGGTTTACATATAGGTCCTCAGATTCTTTCTTTTCTCTTTTTTTTTTTGAACAGATCTCCCAAATCTTACAAATAAGTTACCTCTGATTCATACTCTATTTCTTTTGTCAATTAAAATAGATGCTTACGTTATCACCAGAAATTTATACGAACATTCGGAAATGAGGGGTGTTACAATTTTCAAGGTGAATTCCATAGTCTTCTAATGTATTTTTCATCCAAATTACTTGTGCACAACATGCACTTGCAGCAATGTATTCGGCTTCCGCCGTAGATAGTGCAACTGAATTTTGTTTCTTGGAAGTCCAAGAAACAAGTGCATGTCCTAAAAATTGGCATGTTCCGGATGTACTTTTTCTATCTATCCTGCATCCGCCAAAATCGGCATCTGCATAAGCTATTAGATCAAATTTTTCAGATTTTGGATACCACAATCCTAAATTTGGAGTTCCTTTAAGATACCTAAATATTCTTTTAACACTCTTAAGATGAGATAATTTAGGATTAGATTGAAACCTAGCGCAAAGTCCTACACTAAACATAATATCCGGTCTAGTCGCAGTGAGGTAGAGTAGACTACCTATCATTCCCCTATATGTTTTTTGATCGAAACTTTCACCATTTTCATCCATATCTCACTTAGTCGCAGTACTCATAGGGGTGTTTATTGCTTTTGAATTATCCATGTTAAATCGTTTTAACAATTCTAATGTATATTTAGATTGGTTAAGAAATATACCATCACTAAGTTGTTTGATTTGTAATCCCAAAAAGAAAGTTAATTCACCCATTAAACTCATTTCAAATTCAAGACTCATACATTTGGCAAATGATTCACATAGTGATTCATCCGAAGAGCCAAACACAATATCGTCAACATAAATTTGCACAATAAGAAAATTATTTTCAAAATATTTAATAAACAATGTAGTATCAACCTTGCCTTTGGTAAAATTATTTAAAATAAGAAAGGAACTAAGCCTTTCATACCAAGCTCTAGGAGCTTGTTTTAAGCCATAGAGAGCTTTGGTACCGTCGGACCGTCGCACCGCCACTAACAGGCGATGGCACCGCTAGCACCGGGAAACCCAAAAGCAATTCAAATTTGGAGCCCAAATTTAAATCCTCTTAGGGCCTATAAATACCCCTCAATTCTCAGCAGAGAATACAACCTTTGAGAAGTTAGAGATTGAGATAAAGCATTTGCAAAGTCTTTAGCAAGTCTTGTTTTCAATAGCTTAAGTGTTCACCTCTCTCTTTCTCTTTGAAAATCTGTAAGAGTGTGAACCACTTGTAAAAGGTTGTAAGAGGGGTATTTGTCCTTCCCCTTCAAAGTGATTTGCTAGTGGAAGTTGGGAGACTCATCGAAGAAGGCTTCACAAGTGGATGTAGGTCATTTGACCGAACCACTTTAAATTGGTGTGTTCCTTGAATGTGTGAGTGTTTACCTTTCTGAAACCATTATTTATATAGTAGCAAGCTTTTGGTTTTCATCTCCTTTACTCGAGTTACTTTTACCAAGTCATTCTTTGTCGAATCAAAATCTCTATGCATTTATGAAATCATTTTCAAACTTACAAGTTTTAATCCGCTACACTAATTCACCCCCCCCCCTCTTAGTGCCACTCCGATCCTAATAGTAATATGTCCCATTAAACATTGGTGGATATGTGATTGAGTGACCCTCTTGGTTGTTGGCAAATGCCATCTCTCTTGGGTTTCAAACCAAAATAAGAGTGACCTCGCTCTGATACCAATTGTTAGGATCAAGAACAACACTACGTGGGGGGGGGTGGGGGTGAATTAATACAGTGGAAAAATTACGTCGGTTAGAAAATCTTCGTACGATAAATATTAATTTCGATGAAAATAATTTGTTTTGACTTAAGTAAGTTTGCAAGTGAGTAGAGAAGAGGGGATTGGACAATTTGCAATGAAATAAAGTAGTAAAGAGAATAAGCAGTAAAAAAAGAGCACACTAAAATTTATAGTGGTTCGATCGTTGTGACCTACATCCACTTTCGATTCCTCCTTCGTTGAGGTCATCGACGTCTACTAATGATCTTTCTTCAATAGACGAAGACTAATTACCTCTTTACAGTGCTTTCTCCTTTTCATGGGTTTAGGAGATAACTCTTATAAGCCTCACACCTCTTCTTGGAAGATTACAAAGCTAAAGAGAGAGAGGAGGAGGATTCTTCTCATTTTTACAACACTTTTAACACCCCAAGACTTAGAGTTCTTTTTCACACTTTGATTGCACTTTGTTACCCTTTCATGTAGAAAAGGGTGAGGTATTTATAGGCCCCAATAGCTTCAAAATTGGAGCCAACGATACCACCGCTAGTACTGAGTGGTACCATCGCTTGACACTCTAACACTGGGTGGCACCACCGCCCAGTCTAGTGGTACCACTACCTGATAGAGTCTCGGATATTGAGCTCTAGCAGTACCATCGCCTGGCAGTAATAACTATCGAAGGTACCACCGCTTAGTCTAGGCGGTGCCACCACTCATTCTGGGCGGTACCACCGCCCAGACCACTTGGTAGACCATCCCTAAGTGGTTCTACCGACCCAGTCTAGCGGTGCCACCACCAGACAGAACCTGGTTGGGCCTTGAATCCAGCCTAAATCAGTCCAATTACGGGCCTAGTTGGCCCCTAACTGAGTTAGTGGGATTGCCTCCCAAACCTATCCCTAATTATGTGCTAACTACGATTCTTATGGCATACACTAAGCAAAACAAGTCCGGTTAGTTTAGGTTTCTTCCAGCAAGCTTTCGGCGATCTTCTGGTGAACTTCTAACAATCTCCCTGTAATGTTCCAACAGACTCCTAGTAAGCTCCTGGACTTCACAACGATCTTCTTGGCAAGTTTCGATGAGATTCTTTTCACAATGATCTTCTTGGCAAGTTCCGACAAGCTTCTTTGGTAAGCTCCTAGACTTCTCGATCAATTCTGACAGAACTTCCGACAAACGTCCGGACTTCCGACGAACTCTCGAACTCCCAACAAAATCTCGATTTTGACTCCAGAACTTCATTTTGCTTTATGCCTTGATTGCTATTGTAGTTACTGTTGCACACTTTTGTCAACATATAGATTTGATCAAATAATTTACCAATTGATTTTATCATCAAAATCTGAGATTCAACATGGAGTACTCATACAAGACATCCTTGGTATCTCAAGTCTAAGGACTAGGTACACCACTAGAACTACAGAATCATTGTTTGACAATTAGGCGTCATCAACCATCCAACATTTCGTAAGCAGATCAATTAATGAACTCATTCTCTAATGAGAACCTATACTATATCCCTAGTGTCCTCACACGAGCAGCTATAAGACCAGTTGCATCCATCATATGGATGGGTATACAACACACCAGTTTGTTTGATAATCTCGATGTCCCTCTCGAGTAACCTATGATCGGGATTATTTAGGATATGTGTTTAAAAGCGAATTAGTCTTATTATCGTGATCTCATCACGATCTGATTCCCATTGCACAGATCCATGGACATCACAATATATTCAAACAATGGGCAATATAAAGTGATAAAATGCCAAATAATAATAATAAACAAAAAGACTATATGTCATATCACATGTGTCATCACTCACGTGATTAGCTTGTAGGGCTCCTATGACTAGCAGTACCACCATTACGTTTGGAAAACGTACACTTTGTACATTCTAACTCATAGGCGATTCCATTACTTAGTATGGTGGTGCCACCGCCTGACCCAACTACAGGTCACTGATTATGCTTTTCAATAGGCCGAAATTAGCCTTAATTTAAGCTCAATGGGCCCTTAATTGAGTTGGCATGGTTACACCCAAAACCAACTCAATTATAACCTAAACTACTTCGATCAAAACACACATGATTACAAACATGAATCCTATGTTGTTCGATATGTCATTGGTTCATATAGTGCTTCGTCCTCTCCTTCAGTGCATCATCCTCTCTTTAAGCGTATTTGTTGAATCCCGGATTTTGATGATGAAGTCAATTGTCATTTGTTATCTAATCTATATGTTGAGATAAGTGTGCAGGATTAACTACGATGAAAGTGAGACATGCAGCAGGAGTTATGCCGGAGTCAAGACAATGATCACGTTGGGAGTTCGAGAGTTCGACGGAAGTTCGGACAGTCGTCGAAAGTTCTACGGGAACAAATCCGAGAAGTCCATAAGCTTACCAAAGAAGCTCGTCGGAACTCGCCAAGTGAATCGTCGCAAGTCCAGGAGTTTGCCGGAAGTCCGCAGGAGCATCACCGAGGGTTCATCGGATGATCGACGGAAGTTCGCCGGAAGCTCGCCGGAAGAAGCGATTGACGCACCGGAGCAAGTTGCAGTAAATGTCTTAGGAAAAATCATAGTTAGCACATTGATTAAGTTAGAAATGGGAGGTGATCCCATTAACTTAATCTTGGGGCAATTGGGCCCCTGAAAAACCCAAATTGGGCCGAATGGATCAACCCATTCGGACCCTGATTTCTGCCAGGCGGTTGAACCGCCCAAGGCAAGAGGTTGCACCGCCTGGGCTCAGTCTCCAAGCGAGACTAGGAGATGCAACCGCTCCAACCAGGCGGTGGCACCGCCTGGGGCTTAGTCTCCGAGCGAGACTGGGCGGTGCAACCTCCCCTGACAGGAGGTGGCACCGCTTGAGCTCGGTCTTCGAGCTCTGCCAAGCGGTGCAACCGCCTCAGTCAGGAGGTGCAACCACCTGAGCTCGGTCTTCGAGCTCTGTCAGGAGGTGCAACCGCCCCTGACAGGAGGTAGCACCGCCCAGGGGCTCAGTCTTCGAGCTCTGCCGAGCGGTGCAACCGCTCCAATCAGGAGGTGCAACTGCCTGATCCCGGAATTCCGGGAATTGATAGTTTTGAGCTCCAAATTTGAACTGGGTTGGGGCCATTCAGCACTGAAAGGGTATGAACTTACACCGAAATCTTGATCTTTTTCTGTGATTCTTATAGCTCAAAATTGTTGTAAAGGCCAAAAGTTCTTCTCCCTCTGTTCTTTCAAGTTCTGAGTTGTAAAGAGAGGAGAGAAAATTCTGTAAGGGTTGTCTCCTAAGCCCGTCAAAAGGAGTGAAACTGTAAAAGGGTGGTTGGCCTTCGCCTACTAAAGGAAGGCCTCTAGTTGACGTCGGTGACCTCGTCGGTGGATGTCACGCCCCTCAAATATATCCATGATTTTTAAAACAATTTTCATCATAGACCAATCCATCCAGGATCCAAACTAACGTTTGAGGACACTGAAAAACATTCTATTCATATTCACATCATTAAAACCTGTGCAGTTTATAATTATATATCACATCACTCGATAATTCTCATTTATGGCAACCCAAGCCAACTTGACAAACATGAACAACATTTATAAATCCACAAGCTAAATAAACTATATAATCAGAACTCCAACTATTCACCACAAGTTCATATCGCCATAAATTAGATTTAACATTCCGAAATTCCAAATAAGAGAGATCTTCTAACACTTTTACACAGTATATCCATTAAGATCATCAGAACAATTCATTACATACAAAATATGCTTATACAACAATAGCATAACAACCGACAAGACTTACCCATAATTCTGAATAGCTATCCACTGCCTCAGCCCAAATCAAACATCTCGAAGAGTGACAAGCTGACCTGAAAGATTTATATAACAACGGAGTGAGCCAAAAACGGCTCAGCAAGTGACAAAACATATTCAGAACAAAAGGAACGGTTTCAAACGAGTAAGGTATCATAATGTAAGGCAGAATACAAGAATTCTCAAGGATACCATCTCATTAGATACAAAATCATATGTATCATGTCATTCAAAACATATTTGATTCATAACAAATGGAGCATAGAGTAATTAGAGCATATCAATGGCAGATAGGACATTTCAGAACATATCAGTTCATAGCAAATGGAGCACAGAGTAATTGGGGCATATCGATGGCAGACAGGACATTTCAGAACATATCAGTTCATAGCAAATGGAGCACAGAGTAATTGGAGCATATCAATGGCAGATAGGACATTTCAAAACATATCCGTTCATAGCAAATGGAGCACAGAGTAATTGGAGCATATCAATGGCAGATAGGACATTTCAGAACATAACAGTTCATAGCAAATGGAGCACAGAGTAATTGGAGCATATCAATGGCGTATGAAATGTTCCAGAGCATATCAACGACATATGGAACATTTCGAAACATATCAACAGTGGATGAAACATTTCAGAGCATATCAATAACAAATACCGTACAGAAGCTTAAATGTCGTCTTTGACGTTGCAAACATATCAATCTTATCCAAAGCGTGTACAGAAACACATAACCAAAGCTCTGGATATCATATCAAACATACAGAAGGTGTAGTGGGATCTCAGTCAGAATCTGATTCATCCATTTCTGAATGACCACCTGACAAAAGTCTCCCACGTCTGGGAGCTCCATCCACCCACGTCTAGGTGAAGTCAGAGGGGCCGGCAGAGCATCGCAGGCTCTAAGCACATACCCTTTACCATTTCTGGCAAAGGTCCAGAATATCCCACATAGCGGGACCCCACATAGCGGGCAATAAGCGCATACCTTTTACCATTTCTGGCAAAGGTCCAGACAATCCCACACACCAAAGTACAAGAGGGCAGTTTTAACAATAAGTAGCATATATCGGAAGCACACGCGGAATAACAAAACGTACATGTGCCTTTTCAAGACAATATGCTGCAAGGAACAAATCTCTCACAAATGTATTCATATTAGGAATGAAATGGAAGCAAGAGTATACAGGGAATCCAAGCAATCATATTTAGCTCAATTCAAATAAGAAGGTTAGAAGAATTCAATATCCAAAGGAATGGAACTAGAATAGGCACACATCGAAAGCAAATGCGGAATAATGGGTTATACATGTGCCTATAGGAGTCAATACGATATAGCTTAAACGTTACACAATAGTTTTCAAGAATGCAAATAATTTTAAGGACAAGAGCATACAAGAATTCAAAACAGTAATATAAAGCTCAATTGAATAAGAAGGCTAAAAGATATCAATTTCCAAAGGAATGAAACCAGAATATGAGAAATCGACCAAAGCTCGATTTCTGGCAGAATACAAGAGGCACATTGAACAAATGATTCAAACTATCAATCGTGCTCCAATTTACTCAAAAATAATCATTGGATTATACTTTCAGATAAGATAGGCTTCATATGAATCGAACTGTCCAACAGAGAGAGTTACAAATAATTTGGTAAACAAGGGTCGTAGAACAAAATCTCTGTTTGGCAGAATTCATAATGTCAGATTCAACAGATAACTGGGCAGGTGTTTGGATTCTAAATCTTTCAATCCATATATCAAAAGGAAGATCTATGAGTCTAGTTTCCAATGAAATAAGCTTTGAATAAATCAACGTTTGCAACAGGGACTTATAAGCAGTTCAGTATCGAAAGGTCAGAAATTACGATCCCTGTTTTGCAAAATCAGCAGGCTCATTTGAAACAGAAGTTTGGGTAGACAAACTTACTCCGAATTCTTAAAATAAGCTATCAAAACAAAGGTTTATGAGTCTATATTCTGATCAAATAAGTTTTGTCCAAATCAGAGGTCAATACATGAAGTTATAATCATAAAAAGGAAGAAAGGTCAGAATCTCAGAAGTTGCACAGATTCGGATCGATATGTCTAAACAAGAGATATATCAAATGCAAGGCTAGAACAATTCAAGTTCCACATATTCAAAGCAAATATAGAGATAAAATTGCAGTGAGGAACGATCAGGATACTTGCAATAGGAAAGATTAGAACAATTACAGGTGGAACGATCGGGAAACTTGCAATAAGAAAAGTTAGAGCAATTATAGGAGGAACGATCAGGGAACTTGCCTTTCAAATATTTTGATCTGAATATCCAAGGAAGGTGTCAGTCCAATCCTTCTACTTTTCCTCCATGTCCTCTCTCTGTTTCGTATTGTGCTCCCGTTTTCTTCCTTTCTTCGCAACTACACCACGTGTCGAACATCGAGGCATAGTCACCTGCTCTCTCTTACTCTCATTCCTTCTTTTTCCTTCCCAAACGCAGCTGCCACAGCCGCCGCCGCTGCTGCTGCCGCTGCCACAATCGCAGCCCCTTCCACCGCACTAACTTCCTTCCTCCCTTCTCTCGCAGACATAACTGCTGCATACGCAATCGCTGCCGCTGCGGCCGCAATCCCGTCCGCAGCCCCTTTTTCCCCCTTTCCTTTCTTTTCTTTCCCAGCTGCAACTGTCGCAGTCGCAGTCGCAGCCATGGCCGCAGGCACCACAACCGCAACCTCTTCTTCCTCTCCTGCTCTACTTCCTCTCCTTCTCTTCCAGCTGCCGCTGCCACCGCCGCAGCTGCCACCCCTTCTCCTCTTCCTCTTTTCTTCCTCTCCTTCCCTTTCTCTTCTCCTTGCTTTCCTTCTCTTTTTTCCCAGCTGCAACTGCAGTCGCGGCCGCATCCACGGCCGCAACCTCTTCTTGCTCCCCTGCTCATCTTCCTCTCCTTCTTCTCTTCCGGCTGCAGCTGCCATCGCCGCAGCCGTAGCCCCTTCTTCCCTTCTCTTCTTCTCCTTCCTCCCCTTCTTCTCCCCGATGAACAGCACCTCCTTTCCTCTGTTTCCTCCTGCAGGAAACAGAGGTGCTGCCTCTTCACCCGCTTCTACTTCTTCTCTTCTTCCTCACCATCTCTTCCCCTCCTTCTCTTCCAGCTGTAGCTCCCGCCGTCACAGCCGCACCTCCTCCTTTCCCTTCTCTTCTTCTTCTCCTCTTCTTCTTCCCTCCTCCTCCCCGGCGTCACACACACCCTCTCCTCTGTTTCCTCTGCAGGAAACAGAGGTATCACAACCTCTTCTCCTCCTTCCTCTTCCTCTTCTCTTCCTCTTCTTCTTCTTCTCCTCTTCGAACGCCCCACACCTCTCCTCTGTTTCCACTTGCAGGAAACAGAGGTGTTGCAACCCTAGCTGCTGCTGCTGCCTCTCTTTCTCCTCTCCATCTTCCCTCTCTTCTACTTCTTCTTTTCTTCTCTTCTCCCTCTTCTTCCTCTCTTCTTTTCCCTCTTCTTCTCTTCTCCCTCTACTTCTCTTCTTCTTCTCCCCACGCCCCACCGCTTCTCTCTATTTCTCGAAGAAACAGAGAGAGCGTGGGAGGCAGTGGGATAAAACCGAAATTTTCGGTTTTATTTATTTTCTTCTTTTTACAACTTAACAGTTTAGTCCTTGAAATTTCTATATTTACATATAGGTCCTCTGATTTATAAATAAATCTTTATTAATAATTTTCAAACGTGAGGGATATTACACTCTCCCCTCCTTAAAAGAAAATTTAGTCCTCTAAATTGATCATAGCTCGATCGATGAAAAGATGAGGATTATGATATCTTTATTTCCTCCTCCTACTCTTAAATAGATTCATCAATACAATACAATTACATAATTATCCACGAGTGACCAAAATATTCTCCTCCTTGATCCTCAATAGATGTTAACCTGACCTTCAATCAATTTCTAAAAATACTTGCGCACCCTGCAGTTAATAAAGCAAGTCGTTACTTCAGAAAATACTCATTTTTTTATGGTCACCTGATTCAATTATCTATAATCATTACAAAGCCTCAATGTTTCATACATCTTTTTAACTAACACCGGAGCACCCCATGATGAAATATTAAGCCAAATAAAATCCTCATTTAATAATCCTTGTAGTTGTTTTTATAATTCTACTTACTCAAATGATATCATTCTGCAGAGAGGCTTAGATATTGGGATTGTCCCAAAGACCAAATCAAAAGCAAAGTCACATTTGGAGGTAATCCAAGCAAGTCATTCTGGGATACATTAGGCAAGGAAATAAATCATGTCCAATAATCTCAAAATAAAAGATCGGCTGATCAAATATGCAAAAAGTGATCATTTGTTATATAACAATCCATACTGGTATGATAAGAAGATAGTCAATCCATACCAAGTATAATATCAAAACTCCAAATCTTTAGGAGAACTAAATCAGCAAAAAGTTCAAGTTCTCCAATAAAAATCAAATAAGAGGACCAGATTCAAGTCTGTTATCAAAGAATCTCTAATGATCGTATTTACATATAGCACATAATGCAGTGGTCTAGGTTGAATGCCCAAGTGATAAGCAACATGTTACGAATCAAATCGTAGATAGGACCCATGGTCAAACAAATATTTACATTCTTTCATAAGCATACATAATACCTTCGATCACTAATTCAGAAGTTTTAGAATCATATTTAGTGATAGCATACACTCTGACATGGGCTGATGATTTATGAGGCAGTGACACTTTCTTCTTGTTCAAAGGGCAGTCTTTTATTTTATGATCCAACTTTCTACAACCAAAATTGACTCTAGTCACCCACAAACACAAACTTGTTTCATAATTTAACTTGCAATTCACGCGTGATTGAGTCTTTTGTGGTGACTTCCCATTTCAAATCCAAATGTCTTGACCCTCTTGTTATCACTTTCTGATTCATTTCCAATTACATTCTTATTGCTAAACTTATCCTTATCATTCTTGTCACTGATCTCCAAAAATTCTTTTCATTTTTGCCATTAATGATCAGCCTCTACTTCAAATATAAGGTGGCAAAAGAAATCTTTCGATCATCGGAACAATTTTGAACATCAAATATCTTCTCTATTCGCATCATCCATTTTTCTGCCACCAATGAAATTAGGTGCACCATGCTTCCGCTGCGCCACTCTGATTCAATATCCCCGATTACCCCTTTCTTCCCACTTAATTAATCAGAAATAAAGAAAATGGAAAGACCAAATGTCCTCATCATCCTAGATTCGTAAAATGCATCAAAGAATATTTCCACCAATCACTATAATTCACTAGTCCTCAATATATTTTGCATGTCAACATATCAAATATTTCAGTGATCCTCAAACCATGCTCTGATACCACCTCTGCCATTCATATAAATCCACAAGCTAAATAAACTATACAATCAGAACTCCAACTATTCACCACAAGTTCATATCGTCATAAATTAGACTTAACATTCTGAAATTCCAAATAAGAGAGATCTTCTAACACTTTTACACAGTATATCCATTTCGATCATCAGAACAATTCATTACATACAAAATATGCTTATACAACAATAGCATAACAACCGACAAGACTTGCCCATAATTCTGAATAGCTATCCACTGCCTCAGCCCAAATCAAACATCTCGAAGAGTGACAAGCTGACCTGAAAGATTTATATAACAACGGAGTGAGCCAAAAACGGCTCAGCAAGTGACAAAACATATTCAGAACAAAAGGAACGGTTTCAAACAAGTAAGGTATCATAATGTAAGGCAGAATACAAGAATTCTCAAGGATACCATCTCATTCGATACAAAATCATATGTATCATGTCATTCAAAACATATTTGATTCATAACAAATGGAGCATAGAGTAATTGAAGTATATCAATGGCAGATAGAACATTTCAGAACATATCAGTTCATAGCAAATGGAGCACAGAGTAATTGGAGCATATCAATGGCAGACAGGACATTTCAGAACATATCAGTTCATAGCAAATGGAGCACAGAGTAATTGGAGCATATCAATGGCAGATAGGACATTTCAAAACATATCCGTTCATAGCAAATGGAGCACAGAGTAATTGGAGCATATCAATGGCAGATAGGACATTTCAGAACATATCTGTTCATAGCAAATGGAGCACAGAGTAATTGGAGCATATCAATGGCGTATGAAATGTTCCGGAGCATATCAACGACATATGGAACATTTCGAAACATATCAACAGTGGATGAAACATTTCAGAGCATATCAATAACAAATACCGTATAGAAGCTCAAACATCATCTTTGACGTTGCAAACATATCAATCTTATCCAAAGCGTGTACAGAAACACATAACCAAAGCTCTGGATATCATATCAAACATACAGAAGGTGTAGTGGGATCTCAGTCAGAATGTGATTCATCCATTTCTGAATGACCACCTGACAAAAGTCTCCCACGTCTGGGAGCTCCATCCACCCACGTCTAGGTGAAGTCAGAGGGGCCGGTAGAGCATCGCAGGCTCTAAGCACATACCCTTTACCATTTCTGGCAAAGGTCCAGAATATCCCACATAGCGGGACCCCACATAGCGGGCAATAAGCGCATACCCTTTACCATTTCTGGCAAAGGTCCAGACAATCCCACACACCAGAGTACAAGAGGGCAGTTTTAACAATAAGTAGCATCGGAAGCACACGCGGAACAACAAAACATACATGTGCCTTTTCAAGACAATATGCTGTAAGGAACAAATCTCTCACAAATGTATTCATATTAGGAATGAAATGGAAGCAAGAGTATACAGGGAATCCAAGCAATCATATTTAGCTCAATTCAAATAAGAAGGTTAGAAGAATTCAATATCCAAAGGAATGAAACTAGAATAGGCACACATCGAAAGCAAATGCGGAACAATGGGTTATACATGTGCCTATAGGAGTCAATACGATATAGCTTAAACGTTACACAATAGTTTTCAAGAATGCAAATAATTTTAAGGACAAGAGCATACAAGAATTCAAAACAGTAATATAAAGCTCTATTGAATAAGAAGGCTAAAAGATATCAATTTCCAAAGGAATGAAACCAGAATATGAGAAATCGACCAAAGCTCGATTTCTAGCAGAATACAAGAGGCATATTGAACAAATGATTCAAACTATCAATCGTGCTCTAATTTACTCAGAAATAATCATTGGATTATACTTTCAGATAAGACAGGCTTCATATGAATCGAACTGTCCAACAGAGAGAGTTACAAATAATTTGGTAAACAAGGGTCGTAGAACAAAATCTCTGTTTGACAGAATTCATAATGTCAGATTCAACAGATAACTGGGCAGGTGTTTGGATTCTAAATCTTTCAATCCATATATCAAAAGGAAGATCTACGAGTCTAGTTTCCAATGAAATAAGCTTTGAATAAATCAACGTTTGCAACAGGGACTTATAAGCAGTTCAGTATCAAAAGGTCAGAAATTACGATCCCTATTTTACAAAATTAGTAGGCTCATTTGAAACAGAAGTTTGGGCAGACAAACTTACTCCGAATTCTTAAAATAAGCTATCAAAACAAATGTTTATGAGTCTATATTCTGATCAAATATTTGTCCAAATCAGAGGTCAATACATGAAGTTATAATCATAACAAGGAAGAAAGGTCAGAATCTCAGAAGTTGCACAGATTCGGATCGATATGTCTAAACAAGGGATATATCAAATGCAAGGCTAGAACAATTCAAGTTCCACATATTCAAAGCAAATGTAGAGATAAAATTGCAGTGAGGAACGATCAGGATACTTGCAATAGGAAAGATTAGAACAATTACAAGCGGAACGATCGGGAAACTTGCAATTATAGGAGGAACGATCAGGGAACTTGCCTTTCAAATATTTTGATCTAAATATCCAAGGAAGGTGTCAGTCCAATCCTTCTACTTTTCCTCCGTGTCCTCTCTCTGTTTCGTTTTGTGCTCCCGTTTTCTTCCTTTCTTCGCAACTACACCACGTGTCGAACATCGAGACACAGTCACCTGCTCTCTCTTACTCTCATTCCTTCTTTTTCTTTCCCAAACGCAGCTGCCACAGCCGCCGCCGCTGCCGCTGCCACAATCGCAGCCCCTTCCACCGCACTAACTTCCTTCCTCCCTTCTCTCGCAGACATAACTGCTGTATACGCAGTCGCTGCCGCTGCAGCCGCAATCCCGTCCGCAGCCCCTTTTTCTCCCTTTCCTTTCTTTTCTTTCCCAGCTGCAACTGCCGCAGTCGCAGTCGCAGCCATGGCCGCAGCCACCACAACCGCAGCCTCTTCTTCCTCTCCTGCTCTACTTCCTCTCCTTCTCTTCCAACTGCCGCTGCCACCGCCGCAGCTGCCACCCCTTCTCCTCTTCCTCTCTTCTTCCTCTCCTTCCCTTTCTCTTCTCCTACCTTTCCTTCTCTTTTTTCCCAGCTGCAACTGCTGCAGTCGCGGCCGCATCCATGGCCGCAACCTCTTCTTGCTCCCCTGCTCATCTTCCTCTCCTTCTTCTCTTCCGGTTGCAGCTGCCATCGCCGCAGCCGCAGCCCCTTCTTCCCTTCTCTTCTTCTCCTTCCTCCCCTTCTTCTCCCCGATGAACAGCACCTCCTTTCCTCTGTTTCCTCCTGCAGGAAACAGAGGTGCTGCCTCTTCACCCGCTTCTACTTCTTCTCTTCTTCCTCACCATCTCTTCCCCTCCTTCTCTTCCAGCTGTAGCTCCTGCCGCCGCAGCCGCACCTCCTCCTTTCCCTTCTCTTCTTCTTCTCCTCTTCTTCTTCCCTCCTCCTCCCCGGCGTCACACACACCCTCTCCTCTGTTTCCTCTGCAGGAAACAGAGGTATCACAACCTCTTCTCCTGCTTCCTCTTCCTCTTCTCTTCCTCTTCTTCTTCTTCTCCTCTTCGAACGCCCCACACCTCTCCTCTGTTTCCACCTGTAGGAAACAGAGGTGCTGCAGCCCTAGCTGCTGCTGCTGCCTCTCTTTCTCCTCTCCATCTTCCCTCTCTTCTACTTCTTCTTTTCTTCTCTTCTCCCTCTTTCTCCTCTCCATCTTCCCTCTCTTCTACTTCTTCTTTTCTTCTCTTCTCCCTCTTCTTCCTCTCTTCTTTTCCCTCTTCTTCTCTTCTCCCTCTACTTCTCTTCTTCTTCTCCCCACGCCCCACCGCTTCTCTCTGTTTCTCGAAGAAACAGAGAGAGCGTGGGAGGCGGTGGGATAAAACCGAAATTTTCAGTTTTATTTATTTTCTTCTTTTTACAACTTAACAGTTTAGTCCTTGAAATTTCTATATTTACATATAGGTCCTCCGATTTATAAATAAATCTTTATTAATAATTTTCAAACGTGAGGGATATTACAATGGAGGAAGCCAAAAGTGGAGTAGGTCAAGATTGACCGAACCACTCTAAATCTCGGTTTGCATTACTTTAAGCATCTTATCTTTACTGCAAACCTCATCAATAGCTTACTTCCTTCTGTGTTTTTACAAACGTGTTTCAAAGTTCAGTGCTTTCCGAATCAGGGTTTAAAACGCAAATCAGTTTTATCGTACGAACGTCATATTTCAGTTTGTGCTTACGTTCTGATTTCCATTATAACTGCAAACTGCCTTTATATCCTTGCTTTAACTACATCTCGCCTTATCTCAAGTTAAAGTGGTTTACGAATCAGCTTTTATACCGAAATCGCTTTTATCGTACGAACGTCGTATTTCAGTTTGCACTTATATTCTGATTTCCATCATAACTGCAAACTGCGTTCATATCTTTGCTGCATCTCTCCTAGTCAAAAGTTGAAGTGATTTACGAATCAGCTTTCTTACCAAAATCACTTCTATCAAACGAAAGCAGTTTTCGATTTTAATCGCAGAAGGTTTTCCACTGCACTAATTCACCCCCCCCCCCCCCCCCTCTTAGTGCTCTTGATCCTAACAATTGGTATCAGAGTGGGGTTAACTCTCTAACGGATTAAACCCAAGAGAGATGACATACGCCGGAAACCAAGAGGGCCATTCTATTACACGTCCACCCATGTTCAGTGGGACGGACTACACCTATTGGAAGACCCGAATGAGGATCTTTCTTATTTCTATGGATTTTGAACTTTGGAATCTTGTCGAAAATGGATTTTCGAAGCCTTCTCTTCCAGTGATCAATTGGAATGAATTGGAGAAGAAGGCTTTCGCTCTTAATGCAAAGGCTATGAATGCCTTATTTTGTGCACTTGATAAAAACGAGTTTAACCGTGTTTCGACTTGTGAAACCGCATTTGATATTTGGCACACACTCGAAGTGACTCACGAAGGCACAAGTAGAGTGAAAGAGTCAAAAATCAATCTTCTGTTACATTCTTTCGAACTTTTCCGGATGAAACCGAGTGAAACCATTGGCAACATGTTTACCCGTTTCACGGATGTCGTCAACGGTCTAAAAGGACTCGGAAAAAGTTTTTTGGATTTTGAGCTCGTAAATAAGATTCTAAGATCCCTTCCTAAGAGTTGGGATCTTAAAGTCACTGCTATTCAAGAGGCGAAAGATCTAAGCAACTTCCCTCTTGAAGAACTAATCGGGTCATTAATGACCTACGAGATGACTTGCAAAGCTCATGAAGAGCAAGAAGACATCCTTCCAAAGAACAGGAAGGATATGGCACTTAAAACTTCAGAAGGCAACTTGAGAGAAAACTCAAGTGATGAGGACTGTGATGATGACTTGGCACTTCTAACAAGAAAATTTAAAAAATTCATTAAAAGAAACAAGTTTAAGAATGACACAAAAAATAAACTTGACCCAAGAAGGACCAAGTTATTTGCTATGAGTGCAAAAAGCCGGGACACAACAAGAGTGATTGTCCCCAAGCCAAAAAGAGAACATCAAAGAAGAAGGCGCTTAAAGCAACGTGGAATGACTCGAGCGCGTCCGAAGAAGAGGAGTCCAACACCGAGCAAGTTGCTCACTACGCCTTAATGGCCATTGGAGAGGAGGTAACAAATTTAATAGATGCAGATTTATCATTTGATGAATTATTAAATGTCTTCCATGACTTATTTGATGAATGCAAGATTATTAGTAGAAAATACAAATTACTAAAAAATGAGCATGATAATCTTACTTGTAATTTTGATAAGTTAAAAACTGAATATCATGATAGTTTAAGTTCATGCATAAAATGTCATGATCTAGAAACTCTCCAAAAGGAAAACTTGCTACTTAAGGACACCTTGAAGAAATTCGAGGTTGGTAGCAAGTCATTGAATATGATCCTTGCAAACAAGGGTCACGTTCCCAAAAGAAGTGGAATTGGATTTGTGAGAAGTCCTCACCAAAATCCAACCACCTTCATAAAAGGCCTCATCTTACATGTTCGACACCAAAGCAAATGCAACTTTTGTTGCAAATTTGGACACAAAACGCATTATTGTCCATTCAAGAAAATTAGTCCAAACAAATTAATTTAGGTTCCTAAAGGAACCATAATAAATTCTATGCAACATGATAAACAATGTAGATCTATTTTTTAGGCACCCAAAAGCAAATGGGTTCCTAAAAATCATCCTTTCTTGTAGAAACCTATACCATCGCAAGCTAAGAGCAAGAGATGGTACCTTGATAGTGGATGCTCAAGGCATATGACCGGAGATCTATCTCAATTCTCTAAGCTCACTAGCATAGACGAAGGCTATGTCATCTTCGGAGACAACAACAAGGGTAAAATCATTGGCAAAGGAACCATAGGTAACAAATCCAACTTCTTTATTGAAGATGTTTTGTTAGTTAATGGTTTAAAACATAACCTCTTGAGCATTAGTCAACTATGTGATAAAGGATACATTGTCAAATTCGAATCTAATGCTTGCATCATTGAAAAACCACACAAAAACATGTCTATGATTGCATTAAAACAAAATAACGTATACACTATTGACATCAATGATTTGTGTAATGAAATGTGTTTTTCGGTTTTGAATGAGGATGCTTGGCTATGGCATAGAAGATTAGGTCATGCTAGCATGAAACTAATCACTCAAATATCATCTAAAGAACTTGTTAGAGGAATTCCTCATATCAAGTTCATCAAAGATAATGTATGTGATGCTTGCCAATTAAGTAAACAAATTAAGGGTAGTTTCAAATCTAAGAATCAAATAAGCACCTCTAGGCCCTTACAATTGATCCATATGGACTTGTTCGGACCAATCTCTACATCAAGTCTAGGAGGTAGCAAATACGCCTTCGTCATTGTGGATGACTATAGCAGATATACATGGACTTACTTCTTAAAACAGAAAAATGAATGCTTTAGATATTTTACCAAGTTTTGTAAACTTGTTCAAAATGAGAAGGGGTCTATGATTTCGTCAATTAGAAGTGATCACGGTGGAGAATTTCAAAACCATGATTTCCAAGAATTTTGTGAACTCAATGGATACAACCATAATTTCTCTACTCCAAGAAATCCTCAAAAAAATGGAGTAGTAGAAAGAAAAAATCAAAATTTACAATAAATGGCAAGAACCATGTTGAATGAACATAGCCTACCCAAATATTTTTGGGCCAAAGCCGTAAACACTACATGCTATATTTTGAATAGAGTTCTGGTAAGACCCTTACTCACCAAAACTCCTTATGAGTTATGGAACAACAAAAAACCCAATGTTTCATATTTTAAAGTCTTTGGATGTAAGTGTTTTATCTTGAATGAAAAGGATAACTTAGGAAAATTTGATGCTAAATCCGATGAAGGAATCTTTCTTGGTTATTCTTCGGTTTCTAAAGCTTTTCGTATCTTCAATAAAAGAACCTTAATTATTAAAGAATCCATTCATGTTGTTTTCAATGAGATTTCCGAAATCAGGAAAAATGATTTTGATGATGATGTTAATTTTGATTCCTTAAATTTAAATGAAACCCAATTTCCAACTAGCAACTTGGATGCATCCACTTCCGAAACATCCTTACCCAAGGATTGGAAGTATGTAGATGCTCATCCCAAGGAGCTAATCTTAGGAGACACATCAAAGGGGGTTCAAACATGATCTTCTCTTAAAAATTTTTGTGCGAACGCCGCTTTTCTCTCCCAAATTGAACCCAAATGTGTTGACAAAGCCATGAAAGATGATTCATGGATTATCGCAATGCAAAATGAATTGAATCAATTTGAGAGAAATGAGGTGTGGAAGCTTGTTCCTAGGCCAAATGACCATTTAGTTATTGGTACTAAATGGGTCTTTAGAAACAAGCAAGATGAAAATAGTATCGTGGTTAGAAACAAGGCTAGATTAGTGGCCAAAGGTTTCAACCAAGAAGAAGGTATCGATTACGAAGAAACCTTCGCTCCTGTGGCTCGATTGGAAGCCATAAGGATGCTCCTTGCCTACGCTAGTAACAATAATTTTAAGTTGTTTCAAATGGATGTTAAAAGCGCTTTTCTTAATGGCTTTATTTCTGAAGAAGTCTATGTTGAACAACCTCCTGGATTTGAAAATAATAGCCTCCCTAATCATGTGTTTAGATTAACTAAAGCTCTCTATGGTTTAAAACAAGCCCCAAGGGCTTGGTATGAGAGACTTAGTTCTTTTCTTATTGAAAATAATTTCACAAAAGGCAAGGTTGATACTACATTATTTATCAAGAATTTTAAAAATAATTTTCTCATTGTTCAGATTTATTTTGATGATATTATCTTTAGTTCCACGAATAAATCTCTTTGTGAATCGTTTGCTAAAACTATGAGTCTTGAATTCGAAATGAGTTTAATGGGAGAATTAACATTCTTCTTAGGCTTACAAATCAAACAACTAAGCAATGGCATCTTTATTAGTCAAACTAAATATGCTATGAATTAATTAAAAAAGTTTAATATGAATAACTCAAAGGCTATTAACACTCCTATGAGCACCTCCACTAAGTTAGAAATTGATGAAAGTGGAGAAAGCTTTGATCAAAAAACTTATAGGGGTATGATAGGAAGTTTACTTTACCTCACTGCAACCAGACCAGACATCATGTTCAGTGTAGAACTTTGTGCTAGATTTCAATCAAACCCTAAGATATCTCATCTCAATGAAGTTGATAAGTCATGACATTGCCATGATATTAACACTAAACATCAACTAACTGATATTTTTACCTCTAAGTGAAGAACAATTTGAAGAGAACTAGGAATGTTGATGTGTCCGAATACATAAAATAGTTAAAATTATTTTTTGGACTTTATTAAATGCTCAAATCACTTGATTGCCATTACATGCCTAAATAACATGTTGGAAATTATGTGTTGAATACAAAAATGTTTTGTCTTCATGATTGTATTTGAAAATCTGTAGCATAGTCATGTCCGAATGTATGAAAGAGTTCATTTCATTTTTCGGATTCGCTTAACAATTGGAATGCTAAAAATCGAATTTTCTCATACACTCTTATGAAAAATATTTTTTTTCTGAAATGGATTTGATGAAATGATTCCTGCTTATGAATTCCATCTTGAAATCTGGATGATAGTATTTTTACTTGCACAAAGCTATTTCACACACATATCTTGACTCAAAGTAAACTCACAAATAGCTGGTATCACAAATGGCTTTCCTCCTTCATGCAAAAAGGATTATAACAAAAATAGAGGAAGAAGTATTCAAAGCAATCTACGTATCATGCCTTCCTTTATATGCTTGATAATTTGCTGGTATCACAACTACCATGCTTTTTGTGATGACAAAGGGAGAGAAATATATGAATTGATGCTATAAGCACTGATACTATGATTATGCCATGCTTGCATCACCAAGAGATATATGAACAAATGTCATGCATTAATTTGCATTATGCCTTGAGTTGATATCTTACCATGTGAAGAAATGCAATACTTGCTAAAATATTTGAAATGTGTACATCATGTAATGATATCAAAATCTTACTTCACAGCTTTACATGTTGATATCTTACAACATGATGAATTGCTACTATCACCATCATTCAAACTTGTTATATTTGAAAATGAATGTCAAGCCTTGACATCATCTTCAGAGAGATACATCATGATGGGAATCATGATGGGAGTATTGATAAGTTCAAATGATTTTAACTTATCAATATGTCTCTTGAATTCTTAGGTTTTGAATTCAAGAATGACTTATCTCAAGTATGGCATATAGATAGGGGGAGTTAAGGTTAACTCCATTATCAATTGATTGTCATCATCAAAAAGGGGGAGATTGTTGAATCCCGGATTTTGATGATGAAGTCAATTGTCATTTGTTATCTAATCTATATGTTGAGATAAGTGTGCAAGATTAACTACGATGAAAGTGAGACATGCAGTAGGAGTTGCGCCGGAGTCAAGACAATGATCACGTTGGGAGTTCGAGAGTTCGACGGAAGTTCGGACAGTCGTCGGAAGTTCTGCGGGAACAAATCCGAGAAGTCCATAAGCTTGCCAAAGAAGCTCGTTGGAACTCGCCAAGTGAATCATCGCAAGTCCAGGAGTTTGCCGGAAGTCCGCAGGAGCATCACCAAGGGTTCATCGGATGATCGACGGAAGTTCGCCGGAAGCTCGCCGGAAGAAGCGATTGACGCACCGGAGCAAGTTGCAGTAAATGTCTTAGGAAAAATCATAGTTAGCACATTGATTAAGTTGGAAATGGGAGGTGATCCCATTAACTTAATCTTGGGGCAATTAGGTCCTTGAAAAACCCAAATTGGGCCAAACGGATCAACCCATTCGGGCCCTGATTTATGCCAGGCGGTTGAACCGCCCAAGGCAGGAGGTTGCACCGCCTGGGCTCAGTCTCCAAGTGAGACTGGGAGGTGCAACCGCTCCAGCCAGGCGGTGGCACCGCCTGGGGCTCAGTCTCCGAGCGAGACTGGGCGGTGTAACCTCCCCTGACAGGAGGTGGCACCGCCTGAGCTCGGTCTTCGAGCTCTGCCAGGAGGTGCAACCGCCTGAGCTCGGTCTTCGAGCTCTGTCAGGAGGTGCAACCGCCCCTGACAGGAGGTAGCACCGCCCAGAGGCTCATTCTCCAAGCTCTGCCAAGCGGGGCAACCGCTCCAGTCAGGAGGTGCAACTGCCTGATCCCGGAATTCCGGGAATTGACAGTTTTGAGCTCCAAATTTGAACTGGGTTGGGGCCTATAAATACCCCACCCATTCAGCACTGAAAGGGTATGAACTTACACCGAAATCTTGATCTTTTTCTGTGATTCTTAGAGCTTAAAATTGTTGTAAAGGCCAAAAGTTCTTCTCCCTCTGTTCTTCCAAGTTCTGAGTTGTAAAGAGAGGAGAGAAAATTATGTAAGGGTTGTCTCCTAAGCCCATCAAAAGGAGTGAAACTGTAAAAGGGTAGTTCGCCTTCGCCTATTGAAGGAAGGCCTCTAGTTGACGTCGGTGACCTCGTCGGTGGAGGAAGCCAAAAGTGGAGTAGGTCAAGATTGACCGAACCACTCTAAATCTCGGTTTGCATTTACTTTGAGCATCTTATCTTTACTGCAAACCTCCTCAATAGCTTACTGTCTTCTGTGTTTTTACGAACGTGTTTCAAAGTTCAATGCTTTCCGAATCGGGGTTTAAAACATAAATCAGTTTTATCGTACGAACGTCGTATTTCAGTTTGCGCTTACGTTCTGATTTCCATTATAACTGCAAACTGCCTTTATATCCTTGCTTTAACTGCATCTCGCCTTATCTCAAGTTAAAGTGGTTTACGAATCAGCTTTTATACCGAAATCACTTTTATCGTATGAATGTCGTATTTCAGTTTGCGCTTATATTCTGATTTCCATCATAACTGCAAACTGCGTTCATATCTTTGCTGCATCTCTCCTAGTCAAAAGTTGAAGTGATTTACGAATCGGCTTTCTTACCAAAATCACTTCTATCGAACGAAAGTAATTTTCAATTTTAATCGCAGAAGGTTTTCCGCTGCACTAATTCACCCCCCCCCCTCTTAGTGCTCTTGATCCTAACAGTATTGTCTGATCTATCGGTATGTTGACCTCCCATAACATTTGATCTTCATGGCGCAATGTTCGATCATTCTTGCCCGATGCCTAAACTCATGGCATGAAGTCTATCTTCCGGCATATCAACTAATCCTCCAGTCCGACATCCAATCTTTGACATGATACATTTCGTCTCAATGTTTGATTCTTCCTGATTCAGTTGATTTGTCTTTCCATGATCGAAGTTAATCCTACATCACTCAAACGCTTATTAGATCATAATTTCATTTGTCACATCTTGGATTTTTTTTTTTTGGATCATATCTTTCCACACATTCAGAGCCAAGTAGATAAACATCACTTTATTCATCATTTTTAAATATTTATTATAATTTATTTATTCATCAAATCACAAGTAGAAAAGTAAACATAGTGATGTTAACTTTAAGAATCATCCAAGTGGTCTACCTAGCGATAGAGGAATGTCTGCTCTCCACTGTAATCCAATTTAATACTAAAGGTGTTAGGAACGAGTTGGCACTAAGAGGCGGGGGTGAATTAGTGTAGCGGAAAAATCACCGGTTTTGATATTTCTTCGGACGATAAAAAACTGATTCTGACAAAAACCGTTTCGTAAAGATAAATTTAACTTGCAAGCATACAGAATAGTGTATTGAGAAGGTAAAGCAAGTAAGTCAGTTTGCAATATAAGTAAAGAGCTTAAAGTAAATGCAAACCGAGTTTTATAGTGGTTTAGTCGTCGTGACCTACATCCACTCCGCTGATTCCCCTTCCGTCGAGGCCATTGGCATCCACTAATAATCTTCTTTCAATGGGCGAAGATCAACTACCCTTATAACATGATTCTCCTTTTAGCAAGTTTAGGAGAGAACACTCCCTTTTTATAAAGCTTCCCTCACACTCTCCCTTAGAATGGTCTCTAAATTTTAGGAGGAGGGACTATATACTTTATAAGGGTTTTCAACTCTAGAAACATAAAGTTTTTGTTCACTTTTCTTCTTACTCCATGCAGGAATAGCTGGGGTATTTATAGACCCCAAATGGCTTCAAAACTTGGAGCCGAAATTCAAATCCCCGAAATTTTGGGTACGGGCGGTACCACCACCCAGACTGTACTGCCCAGACTGGTGGTACCACTACCTGATAGTCTCGAAGACTAAGTCTAGGCGGTACCACCACTTAAATTTAAGGCATTTACTAAGCTAAATAAGTCCGTAAGTCTATGTTTCTTTCCCGCGATCTTTCGGCGAACTTCCAATGATCTCTCGGCAATGTTTTAGAGGACTCCCGGCAAGCTCCTGGATTTCACGATGATCTTCTTGGCGAGTTCCAACGAGCTTCTCTAGCAATCTCCTAGACTTCTTGATCAATTCTAACAGAACTTTCGACAAATGTCCGGACTTCCGACGAACTCTCGAACTCCCAACGAAGTCTCATTCTTGACTCCGAGACTTCATTTTACCTTATATCTTAATATCATAGTTAATCCTGCACACTTAAAACCCACTTCGTTCTAGACAATTATTACAAAGCTAATCAAATATTGTTTGGTATGTCATTGGTTTATCGATGCTTCATCTGATTATTCGGCACATCATCCTCTCTTGCGGCCTATTGCCCAATTGGTTAGTTGACCTCCATAACTCCGATTTCCTTGGCACAATTTCCGCTCTTCTTGGCCCGATGCCCGAACCCATGGCCCGAAGCCTTCTGTCGATATGTCAATCGATCCTTTGACTCAGTTAATTCTTCCTGCTTTAATTGTCTCTCCCTGATCAAAGCTTTCTACGTTACTCAAAATGCAAATCAAATCATAAACACTATCAATTGGTTTCATCATCAAAATCCAAGATTCAACAAGAGGGAGGCTGCTCTGAATATAAAAAATAATAAGAATTCAGCAACATTGAGTAGGAACCCTAAAAGTCAACTCAAAATGAATATATTATCAAAAATCAATCATCCCATTGGCGTATATCAAATACCCGAATGAGCACTCCCCCAACAACGGATGGAGAGGCTTTATCCTATGGGATGAGTTGGTGTTCTCCCAATAGTGGATGGAGGCAAACTCATATCATACTCCCAACAGTGGATTTAGTGGTGTCTCTCACCCGCCAAAGTAAGAACATGTTCCCCCCAATAGCGGATGGAGGAACCGTCCAGCCATCACGTCTAATGGCCCGCTAATACCCGAAGGGAATCGCCCTACCTACCCTTGGCAAGGAAATAACATAAATCTCACACTGGTCATGTCTATATCGGGATGAAATAACACATTTAAAACATCATTTTCAAATATCATCAATATCAAATAATACAAATTAGCCCTCGAACCCTAATTCAATCGATCTAATTGAACTCGATTTACTAGAACCTAACTGAAGCAATCTCTAATCCTCATTTAATTGGTTTGGAACCACCCTAGACTACTATAATTTGGACTAGATTATGTTCAATTTAGGTTAAACTAACTTGAATAAGTCAATCAATTCAGAATCACCCTGAATCGATCTAGACTAATCAAGTATTGTTTAGTTCAATCAATATTTGAGCTCAAATCCAATAATAATATTGAGCTAGACTAGACCAACCCATATATTGGTCATGTGTATTACACATGATTGGGCATCACACCAAGCTGGCCCATGGACTGGTCATGTGCGTTGATGTGACCGCCCATAATGGTTGGGCTGGGTTAGCCTACAGGCTAGGACCTGACCCATGGGTTGGGTCTAGCCTATGGGCTGTGGCCTAACCTATGGGTTGGGCCTGGTTTTTAAACAATTTCAATCAAATTCATATTCAATTTCATGCCACAATATATATTCACTAATAATTATATAAATAAAAATATAATAACACATTAAAAGATGGATCGGGAGATAAGCTTTAATACAAGAAAATAAACTTTTAAATTCAAATGGAATTTTAAATCATTCATAATAACACATTTTAAATTTTAGATCAAATAATATCAAAAAATTTAGATAACATATTTTAATCTAATAAAAAATTTAATCCAGATAAGATTAAAGATAAGTTGTAATGCTAGGAAATATCATATATTTAATATATAAAATATATAAATTTTTAACATGTTTAAATCTAAAAATAAAAACCTTAAGCAAAAGTCAAAGAACATTATAAAAACTTCGGCTGATAGATTTTAATATAACAATAAAAATTTTGATATTTAAATAATTGATAAATATTTTCAAACTATAAAATTTTTAATATTTAAAGAATCAAAATAAAAACTAAAACTTTTATTTTCAAGAAAGGTAAGGAAACCTATCTGTCGTCAGTAGGGTATAATTCCTCGTTCCTCTCGTTGCTGGACTCGGTTAGATAAGGAATGAAGGAGAGAAATACCTCCCCTTAAATAGGAGGAGGTGAGCCTCCATTAAAGGAAATTTATTTTAATTTTTATATTTATTTAATATACTAACAAATACGATATCACCCTATTTGTAATGCTTAGTAGTTATTTCCGTAATTGCAAACAAGGAAATAGATTAAGATTTCCTAAATTATAATTACAAGTAAGGAAAAAATTAATTCCTAACTTAAATATTTGATTTGATTACATCATTAATTGATTTCATAATCAAAATATGATATTCAACAAATACATGATGTGATTATATATTTAAAAATTATAAATATTTTCTCATCTTCCTTTAGTCTCTATTCCAATTCAATTGTTAAAGTGATCATGCGAAGGATAATAATCATGTGAAGGATAAGAATAGTTGAGAAAATGACTCTAGTTCTTCTTGTAGATCGAGATCAATTCTTTGAATCGGATGATGATATGCTTGTAGATCAAATAAAAAAATTTTAAATAGTATCAAAAGATATGCAATCATAATCTTTAAAATATTATAATTTGATTTTAATTTTTAATATTAATTTTTTTATATAATAATATAATTATGATTTTTATGCTTACAAATACTTGTCATAGCATATGTGCTTTAGTCTAAGCCGCTACAATGATAGAACAAATCTCGTCATAGCATATGTGCTTTAGTCTAAGCCGCTACAATGATAGTACAAATCTTGATTATTGAGTAACATTGGACATGAAAAGTATGGATTTAATATTATCGAGGCTCTATGGCATGCCTCGAGAACCATCGTGTTAAGGTATCAAGACCATTGTAAAAGAGTAGAAGGTGGACATCTGTCTGTATGTCATTTGTGTTGCATATTCTTTTTCTTATCAAATATCTATCAAGAAGAGGAAGAATACGATTATTTATTTATTTATTCAATCTAGGGTTACAATAGTCTTTTTATTTTTCATCCACAACTTCATGCCCAAATTATTTCTATATTACCAAAAATATTCACATATTTTCAACAACATTCACATAATATCAATAGTATCTGGATTGGTAAGTATATTATTGCGTAAATGATAAGTTTTAGATTTAAATTTATTTATAAATATCATGATATAATTAATGATTTTTTTTTAATTTTTAAAAACATAATATCAACACACTAGTAGTAGGACTTCACTTCCCTCGTGTTTTTTTTTTCTTTTTTTTTTTTTGGCTCCATCACTCACAAGCAAGAAATATGGTGACTAAAACCTTTATGTTAAGCTACAAAATATGATCGTTTTCTTTCACCATCCGTAACAGTGTCAACGCACCGAGAGTGATGTCCGAATTAGAACAAGCCAAGCCAAGAAGATGCAGCCGATCTTCCGTGACAGCGTGCTCCACTTCGGCACTCCATCACGCTTATCATGCACAGCCTAATCGTAGCTCAGGATAGTTATTAACTTTAAATAATGCCCATCCTTTGCTTGGTGCACGAACCTTCCTTTAGGAATTTTAACACCGATCAATGGTCCTGTCTTTACGTTCCGAAAGCTCCGTGCATCAGCTTTTCATCGAGTAAAATAAGGCCATGGTTTCAAGTATGATGGTCGTGTTGAATGGAGATGTATGTACCAGCATAATTCTGTCAAACCAATCTAGAAACGATCCGGTCCGAGTCTCGTTCAGTGATTCATTGTTCAAACTAATGGATGAACCGATCGGATCGCTTGTTTGATTAAAAAAATAATTTAAACATATTAAATAATTTAAAATTATATAACAAAAAAATTATAATTTTATAATTATATAAAAATAAGAAAAATATAATATCAACCAATATTATAAACACGAACATTGTTGGTAGTTACACTAAATTGGATTGATTTTAATTTGTTTATCACCTTAACCTTATTATAATGATTGACATAAACATTCATTTAAATAAATAATAAATAATTGAAGTTAAAGATATCTAGGTAATCTTTCAATATATTATCAAACTATACCAATTTCACGTAACCCGATCGATTCATGCGAAATATCCAAAATCCGATCGAGTCAATCGGTTTGTTCTATTTTCTAATACATTTAATTTAACAATTGAATAACCGAATAACTGTGTATAAGTTTGACAATGAAGTCAAATGGTGCATCGAGATTCGGGATGCCAAAGTATTGTCACATGAAAACACGGCCAGAAAAAGAAAAGCAAATCGGGCTCTTTAAGTTGTCGATGCGCCCTTAATCTCTGGAATGTAGACTTTACTGCTCGTTTTATTTTTTTCTCCGTTAAACTTTTCAAAAAAACAAAACAGGAATTTTTTATTAACTAACAACATTCTAGAGCTTCTGTTGCAACCACATAATATACAACCACAAACATATTTAAGTAGATGCTTTATGTTAAGGACTAATTTGTAATTTAAATGTACAGTTTCTATGTTGTGATAAGTTATTATGTTTAAAATTAAATATTAGTGGGTTAAACTATGTACATCAAAAATTAGATTTAGATCTTAGAGAATTCTATAGAAAACTCTTTTTTGAAAGAGAAAAGATTGTCAAAACTTATAATAATTGGTGAAGGCAATTGAATCCAAATTATGTGAATTCAAGCCTGTTAGATCTGAATTGGGTTTAGTTCTCGCTGGTTCAACCCTCTTAATCAGTGGTTCACGTTAATTGAACCCGGTTTAGCTCACTTATAATGGGTTCAGTTCACTTCATTATTGATTCAGAGCAATATTGGTTTGGTTGAAGAATTGACGCACCGTGGCTGGTGGGTCAACACGGTCTGGTCTACAAGTCAATGTCAGGAATTCACAATCGGTGGGGGCAAGGTGCTCCGAGGTACGACACGTCGGGATGCCAACACCGTCTGAGTGAAGACGGCCCTCGATCGGGATACTAGCGTCGTCTTCGGGGAGGGCGTCTCTCGGTCAAGGCAGTCGCACTTGGGGGACGGTCACGCTCTTGCACAGAAGGCCCTCGTCGGGGGTTCCCTACTTTGGCTCCTCGACGGTTAAGTTAGTGATTTGCTTCCTTTTTCTCTTTTTTTTTTTTCTACCTCCCTCTGGCCAGATGCCAGCTAGGGGATTTTATACTACTATGCGAGGATCGGCTATACGCGAGTTTGGCATGGCGGTCGATCCCCGAGTGGTGAGATGGTACCTTTGTGCGGTCGTCATCCTGGAATGCATGGAATGGCGCCAAGCGACGCTGTCCCAAGCTTTCCGGGACGGGACGTACTAAGGGGTGCCTCGGCATGGCTTCTGTCCTAGCACGTGAAAGTCTCCCCTCATGCTAATGTGGCAGGGGTACGAGTGGTGACATAACTAGAGTCCAAAATATGCCTTATCACTTCTCCTTCCTCCCCCCCCCCCCCCCCCCCCCCCCTCGAAGCGTGTCATAGGGTCCTTGCAAGAGAGCAAGGGGTGTGCCTGGCTTGTAGGAGTGCTGTGTATAGATCGGCTTGCGAGGGGCAACCAGGTTGACTTGCCGGGGGGCTACTTGGACGGTCGTGCTTCGCGATTCGGGCAAAGGCTGAAACTGTTGGCCGAGCGACTGATCTCAGGCTCAGGTTTGGACTAGGGAGTCGTTGGCTAGGGGACCAAGCTATGCAACTCAGGCAAAGACTGAACCTATTGGCCGAGCGACTGATCTCGGGCTTAGGTTTGGACTGGGGAGTCGCTGGTCGGGGGACCGAGCTATGTGACTCAGGCAAAGACTGAACCTGTTGGCCGAGCGACTGATCTCAGCTCAGGTTTGGACTGGGAAGTCACTGGTCGAGGGACCGAGCTGCGTGACTCGGGCAAAAACTGAACCTGTTGGCCGCGCCGAAACGCGCGTGCGATAGCGTGCACACGTGTCCGAGTGCTCGTGTCGAACAAGGCTATGCAAGTCTTAGCGGGAAACTTCCTGTCATAGGCGGCTTCCGGTAGGAGATTCGAGACTGGGGAATATGGGGGGATCCAGGGAGTTATGGCGAGTTTTTAAATGTCGCGATCATCTCTTTCCTCGAGAAGCCCAAATGTTAGCTTGGGACCGCGAGCTTCTTCTTTATAAACCCATGACTATTGAACACGGTAGCATTGCTCTGTTGTTGCTTTCCCAGCTTACGACTCGGCTTGCTGCTCGTTGTTTTGAGGTCGGGATGTCTTCGTCTTCTTCTGCCCCCTCTTCTAGTCGATCAGTTTCCGAGATCAGCAGCTCAGCCTCTGATAGTTGTAGGGTAGAGGTGATTAGTTCTTTGTCGGGTGGCTCGACCTCGGCGGATTCGAGGGCCCTTGCGGCCCTGCAGGTGATTAGGTCATGGCATGATGTTGACTCGGTGGTGCCCGAGAGCTTGCTAGGTCCGATCCGGGATCGTTATAGTATCTCGAATGATTATGAGCTTTACGCTCTGCGTCCGGGTCAACGCCCTTATGATCCATTTTCCATTGGATTTGGGTTAACCACGGACACTCTGGAGGCGGGACTATGTTTCCCACTACACCCGGTCATCCAAGAATGCCTCCGTTGGTGGGGGATTTCCCTGTCCTAGATGGCGCCGAACTCTTGGTGCTATCTGGTGGTTTTCCTCGGGGAATGTCGGGGGTAGGGATCGAACCGACTCGGACTCTCTTCTTGGCCTAATTTCTCTTGTGCAAGGGTGGGGCGGGTATTATCTAACCGCCCGAAGTGGGTTCAAGGTTAGTGGGGCTCCCTCCAACAATAAGGGGTGGAAGGCCCGATACTTCTTTGTGGGTTGCAGTTGGGGGTGGGAGTTTTGCGTTGGGTGGACCTCCCCGGCGATCAATAAAGTTCCTCCTTTTCTTTCCCACGAAGAGGCCGAGCACGTGGAGCGATTGAGAGAGATCTTGTCCTCCTCTCGAGCCATCAGGGGGATGACCGAGGAGTGGTTGGTTGACGTGGGGCTAAGTCCAACTACAAGGGGTACGATCAGATTCGTGCCCAGGGTGCTTTCTTTTTTTTTCTTTTCATGATGTCTCACTGATCATGCCTTTATTTTGCAGAGATGGTGAACCTCCATATTCCAAAGGGGATGCCCCATTCTGTAGCCATGGCACATCCAACGCGAGAGCGTGAAGGATCCGATCCTAGGACTCCCTCGAGAAAGGGGACGCCAGCACATGGGTCGAAGTCACCCGGGGATCCGGAGGTGGGTCGGCTGAAGAAGAAAGCCAAGATCGACACCCGGAAGGTTTCGGAAAGTACGACGAATTGCAGAAAGGTGGCACTAGGGACGAGTGAGCCAAGTGGAGGCCTCGAGGATGAGGGCTCTGCATGCGCACGGGAGAGGGGGCGGGCCACCTCTCCTGGTGAGGGCCCATTGGAGCGATCTCCAGTTCGCCTGAAGTCGATGCGGGACTTGTGCTGTGTCCATGCTCACTCCGAAGGGGAGCCTTTCCAGGCCCTCAGTATGGCCGACCTCATGGAGGAGGGGCTAGGGGCTCCTTATAGCACCAGATGGCCCACTCTCAAAGTCGAGAGTAGGATCTGGTCGGATGGGTCAGCAGCCCTGGAGTTCTCGCGAGGGGTGCTGCATTCGACATTGGCGAAGCAACTATACTATTCGCCCTCCGTGGTATTGATGGATCGGGTGACCAAGTCCCTCATTTGGGTGAGTTCAGCATTTTTCTAGCTACTATCTGGAAACGATCACTGATGCCGATCTTTGTGCAGGGGCAACGTTATACCATGGCCTTGATCGACCGCATCCACAATGGCAGTAGAGTGATCGAGCGTACGAGCGAGATGAACTCGGGCCTTCATTGAGAGATCGAGGAGCTAAAGGGCGGGCCTGGTCCAGCGGCTATGGCAGCGACCGAACAGCATGCTGCGGATTCTGAGGCCGAAGTCGAACAACTGAAGGCCGAGCTGGTCGACTCTCAGCGCCAACTGAAGGAGAGTCGAGGGTGGGTTCAGGCTTTAGATGACGAGCTACTAACCCTCTCGCGAAACGTCGAAGCTATGCAGTCTACGTCTCAGGTTGCGAAAGAAGCTCTGGCTAAGGAGGCTGGCTGGCACCTGAAAGGGTGAAGGAGGCGATCTCTGAGTACAAGAAGTCCCCGGGGTTCGAGCTTGGTCTAGCGAGGTCGGGCCAAGTGACTTACGAGTTCGGGTACCGAGTCACCCTTGCTCGTTTCAAGGTGAAGTGTCCCGACCTCGAGGTGGAGACGAAACCCTTTGCCGATCTTCCCGAGGACTGAAGTGTCGGGATGCCAGACGAGGTCCCCTTCGATGACAGCTTGGAAGGTCCCCCGAATCAAGGGGTGTTTACAAATCTTGTATTTTATCTTTTTGTCTCTTGGTCGGGTCGGGTTTTTGAGTTGTAACAACTGGACCAAGCATAATGTATGTGCCTTTTGAATTATGGAAAGCATGTTTACGAGTTTGATGTACTAATGTGTCTATGGATATAATTTTTTGAAATTTGCAATGTTCCACATTCTTGGTAGAGGTTTTCCCTCCATGGTTTCGAGGTGGTAAATTCCTTCTCAGACCACGTCATAGACCCGGTAAGGGCCTTCATAGTTCGGCGCCAGCTTTCCTCTTGCTCGGGTTGGGTCTCTCACTTCAGTCTTTCAGAGGATGAGGTCTCTAGCTTTGATCAGTCTTGGGCGAACTCTGTGGTTGTAAAGTCGAGCTATGGCCTTTTTGTATGCCAGGGCACATAGGTGCGCCTCGGCCCTCCTTTCCTTAAGTAGGTTGAGCCCAGCCCTGAGGCCTTCCTTAAAGTTGCCTTCTTCGAAGGTGTCAGTGCGCTAGGTCATGAATACCATTTCAGGCGGGATTATCGCCTCAGTTCCGAATGCCAGGCCGAATGGGGATTCCCCCGAAGTGGTTTTGAGGGTCGTTAGCAACGCCCATAGGACGCTAGGGTGTTCATCTACCCAAGCTCCCTACGCTCCAGTCACCCTCCTTTTGAGGCCTTCTAGAATTGCTCAATTCATGACTTCGGCCTGACCATTGGTCTGAGGGTGTATGACTGAGCTAAATTTTAACTGTATCCCATAGGACTGGCAGTAGGCTTTGAACTTGGCATTGTTGAACTAGGTTCCATTATAGGTGATGATAACCTTTGGGATCCTGGACCATGTGATGATGTTCCTCCATGTGAAGCCTTGAACTTGTCTTTCCATGATGGACGCCAAAGGTTCGGCTTCGACCCACTTTATGAAGTAGTCAACGCTGACTATGAGAAAGCATTGTTGTCCCGAAGCTGGAGGAAAGGGCCCGAGGAGGTCAAGGCCCCATTGGGTGAAGGGCCAAGACACATCTATCGAGGTGAGAGGGATTGCTGGCTGGTGTTGCAATCGGGCATGCTTTTGGCATTGTTGACACTGCTACACGTATAATTAGGTATCTCGGCGCATGGTCGGCCAATAGTATCCCTGTCTGAGGATATTGAAAGCTAATGTTTGGCCACCAATGTGCTCCCCACAGACTCCCTCAAAAGCTCAATGAGTACCGTCTCGGCCTCAGGCGGCACAAGGCAATGTAGGAGGAGTTGAGACAAGGCTCTTCGGTACAATTTTCCATCAATCTCATAGTACCAGGCTTGGGTTCACCTCAATCGTCACACGACCATTGGGTCGTCGGGTTATGTTCCATCCCTCTTGAAGTGGAGGATTTCCTCCATCCAGTTCGACAAGACCTCGGTTTCGGCGGCGTCGCAGGTCGGTACCGTCAGAGCCATGATGGATTCAGTTGCTAGGGCTCCTGGGTTGCGGGCGGAGGCCAATCTAGCTAAAGCATCAGCTTGTGCATTCTGCACACGAGGTATCCTTATGATCGAAAGGCGATTGAAGCGACGGACAAGCCATCTTACTTCCACCAGGTATAGCACGATGGTTGGGTCTCAGGTTTTGTAGCTCCCGTTGACGTGTCCCGCCACTAGCTGGGAGTCACTAAAGGTCTCGAGGTCGTCCACATGCATCTCCAGGGTGAGGAGCAGTCCGTGGAGTAGCGCCTCGTACTCGGCTTCATTGTTGGTGGCCCTGAATTGTAACTGAAGTGACCGTTCATAGGTTTCTCTGGTCAGGCTCTTGAGGATGAGTACGACCCCTGCTCCCTCGGTAGTTGCCGACCCATCCACATATAGGCTCCATGCGGTCCCGCTACATCCCTGTCCAATAGCATGATCTTCGAGAGTTAGTTCGGAGATGAAGTCGGCCAATACCTAGGCTTTAATGGCCGTTCTAGGGGCGTATTGAATGTCGAACTCACCGAGCTCGACTGACCACCGCAGTATCTAACCCGATGTATCAAACTTCAAGAGGATTTGCCACAGGGGTTGGTCGGTTATCACCTTGATCATATGGGCTTGGAAGTATGGTCGTAGCTTTCGAGTTGTCTTCATTAACGCAAGGATCAATTTCTCGATCGGTGATATCATACTTCGGGTCCAACGACAACATGACTGACATAATAAATGGGTTGTTGTGCCAATGGTGCCTCTCGGGTTAACACCGAGCTGACCGCTTGTGTCGAGGCCACAAGGTAAAGACCGAGGACCTTGCCTAGCTCAGGTGAGGTGAGTCGGGGCAATTGAGCGAGGTACGCCTTCAGCTTTTCGAAGGCTTCCTCGCATTCCAAGGTCCATACGAAGCTGTCGGGCTGCCAAAGAGCTCGGAAGAAGGGGAGGCACTTGTCGTCCGAACGTGACACAAACCTACTGAGCGCTGCCAGTTTTTTGACGAGGCGCTGCACCTCTTTGATTGAGTGGGGAGGCTGCATCTCTATTATAGCTCAAACCTTTTCCGGGTTAGCGTCTATTCCTCTTTGGTGGATGAGAACTAGAAGAACTTCCCCGAACGGATCCCGAAGAAACACTTTGAAGGATTTAGGTGCATGTTGAACTGCTTGAGAGTCCGAAATGTCTCCGCCAGGTCAGCCAGATGCATGCTTGCTGACTTGCTTTTTACGATCATGTCATCGACGTACACCTCCATATTTCTCCCGAGTTGTTATTTGAATAGCTCATTGACCATTCTTTGGTACGGCGCTTTAGCATTTTTCTGGCCGAAAGGCATCACTTTGTAACAATACACTCCCCTATCGATAATGAAGGCAGTGTGCTCTTGGTCTTGCAGTGCCATTCAGATCTAGTTGTAGCCCGAGAACGCGTCCATGAATATAAGAAGTTCGTAGCCTGCGGTGGCATCTACCAGCTGATCTATCCTCGAGAGTAGATAGCAATCTTTGGGGCATGCTCGGTTGAGATCGGTATAGTCAACACACATCCTCCAGCTTCCATTGTGTTTCTTAACGAGGACTACGTTTGACAACCATCGGGGGTATTTCACCTCAGTTATGAATTTGGCCTCTCTAAGGCGATCGACCTTGTCACTGATTTCCTTTTTTCGGTCGGTGGTGAACTTTCTCGGCCTCTGTTTCAGCGGTTGTGCCTCGGGGTGGATGTTGAGGTGGTGTTGGGTCACCTCCGGGTTGATTTCGGGCATATTTTTTGTGGACCATGCGAATACATTAGCATTTCTTTTCAGGAAATCGATGAGCTAGAGCTGGTTTGCTTCTGGGAGTGTTGTCCTGACTTTCACAGTCATGTCGGGTCAGTCCTTCCTTAAGGGTACCTCAGCGAGTTGTTCGGGCAGCTCTAGGTGCATCGTCATCCTGGCTTCGTCACGGGGATCCGGGGCTTGCTGGGGTCGTGACTTCTTCGGTAGAGTGATCGCTGTGAGGTAGCACCGCCTTGATTCTCTAAGATCGCTTCGGGATACCCCGACCCCTGCTGAAGTCGAGAATTTGATAGCCTGATGGTAAGTGGAAACCACCACTTTCAGTTTGTTGAGTGTCGGGCGGCCGAGGATGACATTGTAGGCCAAAGGAAGGTCGACTACCATAAAAGTAGTCATCATCATCTTGGCTCTCGGTTCTTCCTGTTGAATCTCGGATTTTGATGATATAATCAATTGGTGGGTTAATTGATCTAATCCATATTATTGAGTTAAGTGTGCAAGATTAACTACGATAACCAGAAAACATAAAGCAAGGATACCGGAGTCGAGCTCGATGGACGTTTAAGAGACCGAAGAATCATCGGAGATGCTGCCGGAACCATCCGAGAAGAAATCGGGAACGTGTCGGAAGTTCGCCGAAGAAATCGTCGGAGGCTCGCGGAGATCACCAAGAAGGCTCGGCTACTCGTTAAAGTCATCACAAAGATTGGGAGCTTGTAGGGAGTCCGTCGGAAGAAGTTCGTCGGAAAGCTCGCCGGAACAAGACTCGACGTTCGCGGTTAAAAAACTTGCTTAGGATGTTTTTTTGTGTTATGTAGTTCACCTGTAATTAGGATTAGGATTAAGAGATAATCCTATATCCTGGTTAGGGGCCAACTGGGCCCAAAGTCAGATTTGGTTTGGGCTAAAATTAAGCCAAACAAATGAATTGGAGAGCCAGGCGGTGGCACCGCCTGGCTAGGCGGTGACACCTCTTTGGCTGGGCGGTTGCACCGTCCAGCACCGGAGCGCTAGGCGGTGGCACCGCTTGGCTGGGCGGTGGCACCTCCAGCACCGGGAACCCTAAGAGAATTCAAATTTTGAAGCCCAAAATTTGAATCCTCTTGAGGCCTATAAATACCCCTCAAATCTCAGCTGAGGTTACAACTTTTGAGAAGCATTTTGATTGAGAGAAAAGTCTTAGAAAGTCTTAGCAAGTCTTGTTTTCAATTTGCTAGAGAGTTCTCCTCCTTCTTTCTTATTGAAAATTTGTAAGAGGTTGAGCTACTTGTAAAAGGTTGTAAGAGGGGTGTTTACCCTTCCATTTCAAGAGACTTGCTAGTGGAAGGTGGGAGCCTCATCGAAGAGGGGCCTCGCAAGTGGAGTAGGTCATTTGACTGAACCACTCTAAAAATCGGCGTAATCTCTGGTTTGCTCTTTATTATTGTCATTTACATTACTGCAAATCTTCTTACTGCTTTAGTTCCTTATTACTCTTGCTGCGCAACTTCAAGAATACGCCTTCAAGTTAAATTTCTCAAGTTTCGTTCTTAACGTACGAAAGATTTTGTTAAAATCGAAGTTTTAATCCGCTGCACTAATTCACCCCCCCCTCTTAGTGCCGCTCCGATCCTAACAAGTGGTATCAGAGCAAGGTTATCTCTCATATTTGGTTTAATACCCAAGAGAGATGGCTTACTCCGGCATGCAAGAGGGCCATTCTATTGCACGACCACCTTTGTTTAATGGGTCGGATTACACATATTGGAAGACTCGCATGAGAATCTTCCTCATTTCTATGGACTTTGAGCTTTGGTCTATTGTCGAGAATGGATTTCAAAAATCTTCTCTTCCGATGAGCGAATGGGATGAATTGGAGAAGAAGGTTTTTGCTTTAAATGCAAAGGCTATGAATGCCTTGTTTTGTGCACTAGACAAAAACGAATTTAATCGTGTTTCAATGTGTGATTCGGCTTTTGATATTTGGAGAACTCTTGAGGTCACTCATAAAGGCACTAGCCGAGTGAAAGAGTCCAAAATCAACATCCTTGTGCACTCTTACGAACTTTTCCGAATGAAACCAAGTGAGTCCATCGGAGACATGTACACCCGGTTTACGGATGTCATCAATGGACTCAAAGCTCTTGGTAAAGATTTTACTAACTTTGAACTAGTAACTAAAATCTTAAGATCCCTCCCTAAAAGTTGGGATCCAAAAGTTACGGCCATTCAAGAGGCCAAAGACCTTAAAGCATTCCCTCTTGAAGAACTCATTGGGTCTCTAATGACCTACGAAATGACATGTCAAGCTCATGACGAGCTCGAGAACCCCCTTCCAAAGAACAGGAAGGATATGGCACTCAAATCACAAGAAGACCACTTGAAAGGAACATCAAGTGATGAGGACAGTGACAATAACATTGCACTTTTGACTCAAAAATTTAAAAAATATTTAAGAAAGAACAGATTTAAAAATAATACAAAAAATAAATTTGAACAAAAGAAGGACCAAGTGATTTGCTATGAATGCAAAAAACCGGGACACTATAAGAACGATTGTCCTTAAGCCAAAAAGAGAACATCAAAAAAGAAGGCATTCAAAGCAACGTGGGATGATTCAAGCGCATCCGAAGAAGAGGAGTCCAACACCGAGCAAGTTGCTCATTACGCGCAAATGGCGTTAGGAGAAGAGGTATGTGATTTATTTAATAAAGATTTATCTTTTGAAGAACTATCTATCGCTTTTCATGAATTATTTGATGAATGTAGAACTGTTAGCAAGAAGTTAAGTATCTTAAAGAAAGAGCATGCTTTGCTACAAGATAAGTTTGATAGTCTTCAAACTCCTCCATGCTCTAAGTGTGAGCACTTAGAAGCAATAAAAAATGAAAATTTGCTTCTTAAGGAAACCTTAAACAAGTTTAAGGTTGGTAGCAAAGGATTAGATATGATCCTTGCACACAAGGGTCACATCGCAAATAGAAATGGAATTGGATTTGTAAAAGGATTACATCAAAATCCTACCACTTTCATAAAAGGACCTACATTACATGTTTTCTCTTATATGAAATGCAACTTTTGTTGCAAATCCAGACATATTGCCTACAAATGCCCATTTAGGAAAATTAGTTCACAAAAATTAATATGGGTTCCTAAAGGAACTATAAAGAATTCAATCATAAATAACAAAGTTAGTGGGTCAATTTTTGAGGCACCCAAAATCAAATGGGTACCTAAAAATCATCTTCTTTTGTAGACAAACCCACAAGCTAGGAGCAAGAGATAGTATCTCGATAGTGGATGCTCAAGACATATGACTGGAGATCCATCTCATTTCTCTATGCTCACTAGCAAAGAAGAAGGGTACGTTACCTTCGGAGACAACAACAAGGGCAAAATCATTGGCAAGGGAACTATTGGTAACAAATTTAATTTTTCCATTGATGATGTCTTACTAATTGATGGATTGAAACATAATCTCTTGAGTATTAGTCAACTATGCGATAAAGGTTACATCGTTAGATTTGAATCAAATTGTGCATTATTGAAAAACCAAATCATAACATGACTATGATTGCTTTAAAACAAAATAATGTCTATACCATCAATCTTGATGAACTAAGTAATGAAATGTGCTTCTCCGCCGTAAATGATGATGCTTGGCTTTGGCATAGGAGATTAGGCCATGCAAGCATGAAAACAATATCTAAGATCTCATCTCAAGAATTAGTACGAGGAATTCCAAATATAAAGTTTATTAAGGACAAAGTATGCGATGCATGTCAACTAGGCAAACAAATAAAAACAAGCTTCAAACCAAAAAATCAAATTAGCACTACTAGACCATTACAATTGATCCATTTGGATTTATTTAGACCAATTGATACAACAAGTCTAGGTGGAAGCAAATATGCTTTTGTGATTGTGGATGACTACTCTAGATACACTTGGACCTATTTCTTAGCTCACAAAAGTGATTGCTTCAAGTGTTTCTCTAAATTTTGTAAACTCACTCAAAACAAAAAAGGCTTCATGATTTCATCAATTCGGAGTGATCACGGTGGTGAATTCCAAAACCGTGACTTTCAAAATTTTTGCGAAAGTAATGGGTACAATCACAACTTCTCAACTCCAAGAAATCCTCAACAAAATGGAGTAGTTGAAAGGAAAAATAGAAATCTACAAGAAATGGCAAGAACTATGTTGAATGAACATAGTTTACCTAAGTACTTTTGGGCCGAAGCCGTAAATACGGCTTGCTACATCATGAATAGAGTCCTAATAAGACCATCCTTATCCAAAACTCCCTATGAATTATGGAATAACAAAAAACCAAACATTTCCTATTTTAAAGTTTTTGGTTGTAAATGCTTTATTTTAAATGAAAGGGATGCTTTAGGAAAATTTGATGCTAAATCCGATGAAGGCATCTTTCTTGGTTACTCTTCCGTTTCTAAAGCTTTTCGGGTTTTTAATAAAAGAACTTTAGTAATTGAAGAGTCTATTCATGTAGTTTTTAATGAAATTTTCGATTTAAAGAAAAATGATTTTGATGATGATCTTGGTTTTGATAATTTGAATTTAAATGAACCCTCTCCTCAAAATAGCCATTTGAATGCATCTTCTTCCGAAATTTCTTTACCAAAAGAATGGAAGTATGTAGATGCTCATCCAAAAAAGCAAATTATAGGAGATACATCAAAAGGGGTTCAAACTCGTTCTTCTTTCAAAAATTTCTGTGCTAACGCCGTTTTCCTTTCTCAAATTGAACCTAAATGCATTGACGAAGCCTTAAAAGATGATTTTTAGATCATTGCAATGCAAGAAGAATTGAACCAATTTGAGAGGAATGAGGTATGGAAGCTTGTTCCTAGACCAAGTGACCACTTAGTCATAGGTACTAAGTGGGTCTTTAGAAACAAGCAAGACGAAAATGGTATCGTGGTTAGAAACAAGGCTAGATTAGTGGCCAAAGGTTTCAACCAAAAAGAATGTATCGATTACGAAGAAACCTTCGCTCCCGTGGCTCGATTAGAAGCCATAAGGATGCTCCTTGCCTATGCTAGTAGTAATAATTTTAAACTATTTCAAATGGATGTTAAAAGTGCTTTCTTGAATGGTTTTATTTCCGAAGAAGTATTTGTCGAACAACCTCCCGGATTTGAAAATTCTCTTCTTCCTAATCATGTATTCAAATTGACTAAAGCTCTCTATGGCTTAAAACAAGCTCCTAGAGCTTGGTATGAAAGGCTTAGTTCCTTTCTTATTTTAAATAATTTTACCAAAGGCAAGGTTGATACTACATTGTTTATTAAATATTTTGAAAATAATTTTCTTATTGTGCAAATTTATGTTGACGATATTGTGTTTGGCTCTTCGGATGAATCACTATGTGAATCATTTGCCAAATGTATGAGTCTTGAATTTGAAATGAGTTTAATGGGTGAATTAACTTTCTTTTTGGGATTACAAATCAAACAACTTAGTGATGGTATATTTCTTAACCAATCCAAATATACATTAGAATTGTTAAAACGATTTAACATGGATAATTCAAAAGCAATAAACACCCCTATGAGTACTGCGACTAAGTTAGATATGGATGAAAATGGTGAAAGTTTCGATCAAAAAACATATAGGGGAATGATAGGTAGTCTACTCTACCTCACTGCGACTAGACCAGATATTATGTTTAGTGTAGGACTTTGCGCTAGGTTTCAATCTAATCCTAAATTATCTCATCTTAAGAGTGTTAAAAGAATATTTAGGTATCTTAAAGGAACTCCAAATTTAGGATTGTGGTATCCAAAATCTGAAAAATTCGATCTAATAGCTTATGCAGATGCCGATTTTGGCGGATGCAGGATAGATAGAAAAAGTACATCCGGAACATGCCAATTTTTAGGACATGCACTTGTTTCTTGGACTTCCAAGAAACAAAATTCAGTTGCACTATCTACGGCGGAAGCCGAATACATTGCTGCAAGTGCATGTTGTGCACAAGTAATTTGGATGAAAAATACATTAGAAGACTATGGAATTCACCTTGAAAATATTCCCATAAAATGCGATAATACTAGTGCCATATGCCTTACTAAAAATCCAATTCAACACTCTAGAACTAAGCACATCGACGTTAGGCATCATTTCATACGCAATCATGTTCTTAACAATGATGTTGTTCTAGAATTCATTGACACAAAGCATCAATTAGCAAATATATTTACAAAAGCTTTGAATAAAGACCAATTTGAATTCATCCGAAGGGAATTAGGCATGCTAAATTGTCCCTAAAATGAACTTCACAAAAAGGACTCGTTCTATTCCCTTCGTTTATGAATTTGAATTCTTCCTTCTTCTTCAATTCAAAATGATCCATTAAAGTATAAATTATGATCTTGAGGGAAGAAGCTAAACAAAAGGAAGAAAATTTTTTTTCTTTCCTCCGCGTGATGCCAGCGGTGGCACCGCCAAATCCGGCGGTTGCACCGACTGGCGCTCGGGCGCCAAGCGGTGACACCGACCAGTTTGGCGGTGACACCGATCGAGTAACCCTTTTAACTCGAGGGGTTAGGGCCGGCGGTGACACCGCCCCCAACCCGAAGAAAGACCTCTCAAAACCCTCTCCCATTCCCTCTAACCCTCATTCTAATTCTTAGAAACATTGGAGAAGGATTCTTGGTGGTCCAAGCTTTCCATCTCTCAACATAATCTCCACGAGGTAACACTTGAAATCCCTCTTTTCTTTTCTCTTTCTCTTGCTTATTTTTCACAATTTCATCATCATGTTGTCTAGAAAATGGCTCCTAAGAGATCAAAAGGAATAAGGATTGAAGGAGATTCATATAACCATGACCTTTTTAGATCAAAAGAGGTAGCCCTTAGCTTTCCAAAATTTGAAACACGATGTGTCCATAAGGGAAAATACGTTGATTTGGATGAACTTGAGGACTTAGAACCCATTAGGTGGTTTGCACACCTAGAAGCTCTACCTCTACTACAAATAGATGAACCAATCTATCCACGGTTAGTGAGATTGTTCTATGCCAACCTATATGAAGACAATGATAGCCTAAGCACTTACATTCTAGGAACACCCATTAGAATATTTGACAGCACCATTTGTGAGCTAATTGGCATAACTGAAAAAGATAGGGGATGCTATTTTAAAGGTAAATGGGACGTCAAAAAAATAGGAGCAACCTATTCCGAAGCCGTGAAAACAATTTTTGCAAATCCAAACCTTGACTTCCTACCCAAGAGCTGTGAACACTTACTGCCTTTCAACTCTAAAATTCTTCATCATATTATCACAAGCATCATATTCCCCAAACAATTTCATCTTGACGAAATAAGTCAAATAGAGATAGGAACTATGTATTGGATTATGACCGGTCAACATAATTGTTTTGGGTACTTGATTCGCCAACACATGCAGGAAATTATGACTAAAGATACTATATTGCCATATGGGAGGTTAATCACTAGAATTCTTCATGCCTATGATATTTTCATTCCACCCGATGAAGAATCTATTCAAAATGATCAATATAACATAATAAATAAAAACCTGCTGAAAAAACTTAGGTGCACTTTTAGCAATGGCATATGGGTTAGGCAGCCTAGAAGGACGGATCCAATTCCTACACCAATAGAACAACCCGAAACACCAATTCTTATGGGAAATGAATCTCCTCCTCCTAGTCTCTTTGGAGCAGCACCTTCAGCTCCTGTTTCCTCCTCTGAAGATATCATTATGACGGAGCTATCTCAGATCAAATCACAGCAAGAACAAATTCAGAATCAACAAGTTGAAATTTTGAAGACACTACGACAGATGAATGAAAAAATAGATATCATGTATCAGCACTGTGGATTACCTCCTAAGGATTAAATTGATGTATCTTTTTATTCTGTTCTGTTTGCTTTTAAAAACAAGTTCATGTTTGTCATCGATTGTACGATAACTGATCTTTCCTTTAGATAACTACTGTCTTAATCTGCATAGATGATGATGTCTTTTGGATAAACTATTTCTGGCAAATTTGAATGATGAACTTTGATAAATGCTAAACCTTTTTCTATGATCATCAATTAGCTGGCTTGTCTCTTTTTGTTGATGACAAAGGGGGAGAAGTGATGACTTACACCAGAACGATAGCATGACTAATATGAATTACAAAAACTTGTGTGATATGAATGTCTTATATGACTTGCAAATCCTTGAAAATATCACAAGATTGATATCATGAAATTTATATTGAAAATCTTTATCTTCTATGTGACATGAATGTCTTATATGACTTGCAAATCCTTGAAAATATCACAAGATTGATATCATGAAATTTATATTGAAAATCTTTATCTTCTGTCGTAGCAAAATTCGTCCCGTATCATTTAACTTATGATTTTCATCGAAGTTTCATACTTACTATTGTTTAATGAGGATAACGATAAAGTTCTACGATTAGAACTTATCGGGTTATGCTTGAATCCAATGGGATGGAATTCAAGTATTTTTTATCTTCTCATAATATGGCATATAGATAGGGGGAGTTATGTTTAACTCCGTCATCAATTGATTGTCATCATCAAAAAGGGGGAGATTGTTGAATCTCGGATTTTGATGATATAATCAATTGGTGGGTTAATTGATCTAATCCATATTATTGAGTTAAGTGTGCAGGATTAACTACGATAACCAGAAAACATAAAGCAAGGATACCGGAGTCGAGCTCGATGGACGTTTAAGAGACCGAAGAATCATCGGAGATGCTGCCGGAACCATCCGAGAAGAAATCGGGAACGTGTCGGAAGTTCACCGAAGAAATCGTCGGAGGATCGCGGAGATCACCAAGAAGGCTCGGCTACTCGTTAAAGTCATCACAAAGATTGGGAGCTTGTAGGGAGTCCGTCGAAAGAAGTTCGTCGGAAAGCTCGCCGGAACAAGACTCGACGTTCGCGGTTAAAAAACTTGCTTAGGATGTTTTTTTTGTGTTATGTAGTTCACCTGTAATTAGGATTAGGATTAAGAGATAATCCTATATCCTGGTTAGGGGCCAACTGGGCCCAAAATCAGATTTGGTTTGGGCTAAAATTAAGCCAAACAAATGAATTGGAGAGCCAGGCAGTGGCACCGCCTGGCTGGGCGGTGACACCTCCTTGGCTGGGCGGTTGCACCGTCCAGCACCCGAGCGCTGGGTGGTGGCACCTCCAGCACCGGGAACCCTAAGAGAATTCAAATTTTGAAGCCCAAAATTTGAATCCTCTTGAGGCCTATAAATACCCCTCAAATCTCAGCTGAGGTTACAACTTTTGAGAAGCATTTTGATTGAGAGAAAAGTCTTAGAAAGTCTTAGCAAGTCTTGTTTTCAATTTGCTAGAGAGTTCTCCTCCTTCTTTCTTATTAAAAATTTGTAAGAGGTTGAGCTGCTTGTAAAAGGTTGTAAGAGGGGTGTTTACCCTTCCATTTCAAGAGACTTGCTAGTGGAAGGTGGGAGCCTCATCGAAGAGGGGCCTTGCAAGTGGAGTAGGTCATTTGACCGAACCACTCTAAAAATCGGCGTAATCTCTGGTTTGCTCTTTATTATTGTCATTTACATTACTGCAAATCTTCTTACTACTTTAGTTCCTTATTACTCTTGCTGCGCAACTTCAAGAATATGCCTTCAAGTTAAATTTCTCAAGTTTCGTTCTTAACGTACGAAAGATTTTGTTAAAATCAAAGTTTTAATCCGCTGCACTAATTCACCCCCCCCTCTTAGTGCCGCTCCGATCCTAACACTTCCTCGATGGTAACGGGGAGAATGGTGGTCTTGAGCAGGGAGATGGCATCCCCCGTGAATCTGGTGAGTGCTGACACCATGGGGGTGAGGTCCTCATTAGTTAGGCTGAGGTACAACATATTGAGGTACAACACGTCGACAGAGCTCCCAGTGTCAACCATCACCCTTTTTACCTGAGCATTAGCGATTTGGATGGAGATTACCAAAGTGTCGTTGTGGTGGGAGCGCTTGACCTCCTTGGTTCTGAAGGTGATCTCGGGCTCAAACTCGAGTCTAGGGCACTTCTCTACCATGCTGTAGGCATAGGCCTTCCTGGCCGTCGAGCTACAACCGCCAGCGGCCGATCTACCGGTGATGACATCGATTTGTTTCTCGACGGGACCCTTAGGATGTGGAGATGCTTCTCTCAGCTCCTTGAGGTAGCGTCCGAGGTGCCCTCTCCAGATCAATTATTCGATTTGATTTCGGAGGTCGTGGTTGTTAGGATCAAGAGCGGCACTAAGAGGGAGGGTGAATTAGTGCAGCAGAAAACTTTTTGATTCTCGTATAAAATATTTCTTACGTTCGAAAGAAATTGATTCGGAAAGATAGTAACTTTAAAACGTAAGAGAGCATAAGTGTAGTGAAAGCAAGATAAGGAGAAGAAGCACTTTGCTATGAAATGATTTGTAGTTAAAGAAAATTGCTCAAAACGAAATGCAAACTAGATTTAGAGTGGTTCGGTCAACATGACCTACATCTACTTTCGGATTCCTCCTCCAACGAGGCCTCCGGCATCCACTAAAGGCCTTCCTTTAATAGGTGAAGACCAAACACCTCTTTATAGCACTTTCTTTTTTTCCCAGGTTTAGGAGATGAACCCTTACAAGTCTCACTCCTCATTCTTGGATGGTTACAAGGCTAAAAGATGAAAGAGGAGAACTCTAACTTTTACAACACTTTAAGACTCAAGAACTCAAGATTATGCCAATAGGTTTCATGCCCTTTCATACAGAAAAGGGTGTGGTCTTTATAGGCCCCAATGGCTTTAAAAATGGAGCCAAAAAGTATCTAATCCTAGATTTCTGGGGTCCTGGCGGTAAAACCGCCATTACTGGGTGGTACTACCACCTGACACCTGACACTGGCCAGTACTACCACTCAGTCTGGGTGGCACCACCGTCTAACAGAGCTCGGAGACCGAGCTCTAGCGGTACTATCGCCTGACAGGGGTGGTACCACCGCTGGCAGTAATAACTACCGGTGGTACCACCGCTGGCAGCAATAACTATCGACGGTGCCATTGCCTGACAGGAGTGGTACCATGGCCCAGAATTCCTAGGAGACCGAGTCTCCCTGGTGATGCCACCACCGGCCGAGAATTCAAGGTCCTGGTTGGGCCTTGAATTCGGCCCAAACCAGCCCAACTTAGGGCCTAGTTGGCCCCAAATTAAGTTAGTGGGATTCCCTCCCAATCCTAACTTAATTTACACTCTAGCTATGATAATTAAGATATGATTATTGCACTTCAAGTTCTAGTGCATCAATTGCTCTTCCGGCGAGCTTCCGGTATACTTCCGACGAATCTCCGACGAACTCTCAGCAATGCTCCAACGGACTCCCAGCAATCTCTTAGACTTTACGACGATCTTCTTGGCATATTCCGACAAGCTTCTATGGCAAGCTCTTGGACTTCTCGGTTGGTTCCCGTAGAACTTCCGACGAACGTCCGGACTTCCATCGAACACTCGAACTCCCAATGAGAACTCGATCTTGACTCCGACACAATACCTGCTTCATGTCTTACTATCATTATAGTTAATCTTATACACTTTTCTTAACATATAGTTTAGATTAAATAAATTATAATTGACTTCATTATCAAAATCCGAGATTCAACAATCTCACTTTTTGATGATGATAATCAATTGATGACAGAGTTAATATTAACTCCCCTATCTATATGCCATACTTGAGAAAAGACATTCTTGAATTCAAGGCCTTTGAATTCAAGAATCAAACCGATAGGTTAAATTCATTAAACTTATCAATATGCACATCATGATTCCTATCATGATCTAACATTCTCAAAATGATGTCAAGGCCTCACATCTATTTTCAAGTTTTGATATTTCAAATATGAAGGATGACAAATATAGCAATTCATCATTCTATGGCAAGATATCAATTATAAAATTACAAGTTAAGCTTTAGATATTTTATCATAATGAAGAAAATTTATCAAGCAAACATTTCAAGTATATATGATGAAATACATTGCATACATTTATCATCAATTTATCATATTTTGGTATTATTTCTCTCTCTTTATTATCAACAAAAAGGAGAACAATTTAACAATGTAAGTATGGTAAAAATTCATGTCACATTTCAAATTGTAAAAAAAATTCATACCAATCATATTTCAAGCATGGTATTATTCAAAAGTTCTCAATATTAAAAGTTATAATTATTAAAAAGATAGCTTCCATCAACTTCTCCCTTTTTATTTTTCATCAAAACTTTGCCTGAAGAAGGAGAGTAAGGAGGAAAATCCATTGAGAACCAACTTTGAATAAAGTTAAAAATGATAAAAGAGTTTCATTAAATCATGCTTCAATTTTCATAAGGATCAAGATATTCATATGAAATCAAATCCTCATTCTTGCAAGTGTTCATCTCATAAAAAAGAATCATAAAAATTCTTCCTTCATTAAGAAAGAATTCATATGAAAGAATCATCATATGAAGGATAAAAGAAATTCCGTGAATAAGCCTTCAGAATGAGAGGATCTATCACATCAAATCCATTTCTCAATAAAAATTCACAAGAGATAAATCGAGAGATGCATTTGTCAATGAAATCTATGAAGTGATTAAGTGTATCAAAAGTGATGGAGTAAGGGTATGAAGTAAACTTGATATGGCATAATCTCATGAAAGCTCCATTCAAGAAATTTATAAAGATAGTCCGAAAAAGATATAGATCAAAATCATGCATTTGGACAAATTAACATTCCTAACTCTCTTCTAATAAAATCATATTGGTCTTCACTTAAAGGTTTTATAAAGATATCGGCGAATTGATGTTTCATATCAATAAATTCTAGGATTACATCATGATTAGTAACATGATCTTGTATAAAGTGATGCCTAATATCAATATATTTTGTTCTAGAGTGTTGAATAGGATTTTTTATTAAACATATTACACTTGTGTTATCACATTTTATGAAAATATTTTTAAGACGAATCTTGTTCAACATAAACTTCTTCGAAGATAAAACCATTAAGGAAAGCACTTTTAACATTCATTTGAAATAACTTAAAATTATTACTACTAGCATAGGCAAGGAGTATCCTTATGGCTTCTAATCGTGTCGCAGGAGTGAAGGTTTTTTCATAATCGATACCTTCTTCTTTATTGAAACCCTTGGCCACTAATCTAGCATTGTTTCGAACCACAATACCAAATTCATCTTGCTTGTTTCTAAAGACCCATTTAGTACCAATAACTAAATGGTCACTTGGCCTAGGAACAAGCTTCCACACCTCATTTCTGTCAAATTGATTCAACTCCTTTTGCATTGCGATGGCCCATGAATCATCTTTTAAGGCCTCATCAATACACTTAGGTTCAATTTGGGAGAAAAAAATAGCGTTTACACAGAAATTCTTAAGAGAGGAACGAGTTTGAACCCCTTTAGATGTATCTCCTATTATTAGCTCCCTAGGATGAGCATCTATATACTTCCATTCCTTCGGTAAAGAAGGTTCGGAAGAAGATGTATCTTAGTTGCTAGAAGGAGAAAGGGATTCATTCAAGTTCAAAATTTTAAAATTAAGATAATCATCAAAATCATTTTTCTTAACTTTGGAAATTTCATTAAAAACCACATGAATTGATTCTTTTATAATCAAAGTTCTTTTGTTAAAAATACGAAAGGCTTTAGAAATGAAAGAATAACCAAGAAAAATTTCTTCATCGGATTTTGCATTAAACTTTCCTAAGGTATCTTTTTCATTCAATATAAAGCATTTATATTCGAAAACTTTAAAGTATGAAACATTGGGTTTTTTTTTGTTTCACAACTCATAAGGAGTTTTGGAAAGTAATGGTCTTATTAGAACCTTATTCATGACATAGCATGTCGTATTTATGGCTTCGACCCAAAAATATTTGGGTAGGCTATGTTCATTTAACATGGTTCTAGCCATTTCTTGTAAGTTTTTATTCTTTCTTTCTACTACTCCATTCTATTGAGGATTTCTTAGAGTAGAGAAGTTGTGGTTATATCCATTAGATTCATAAAATTCTTGAAAATCACAGTTTTAAAATTCACCACCGTGATCACTTCGAATTGATGAAATCATAAAATCTTTTTCATTTTAAACAAGTTTACAAAACTTAGAGAAATACCTAAAACAATCATTTTTGTGTGCTAAGAAGTAAGTCCATGTGTATCTACTAAAATCATCCATAATGACAAATGCATATTTGCTACCCCCTAGGCTTGATATAGCAATTGGTCCAAACAAGTCGATATGGATCAATTGCAAAGGTCTAGAGGTGCTATTTGGTTCTTAGGTTTGAAGCTACCTTTTATTTATTTTCCTAGTTGACATACATCACACACATTATCCTTGACAAACTTGATATGAGGAATTCATCTTACAAGTTCTTTAGATGAAATTTGAGAGATTACTTTTGTGCTAGCATGACCTAATCTCCTATGCCAAAGCCAAGCATCATTATTCAAAATTGAAAAACACACTCATTGCAAAGATCATTGATGTCAATAGTGTATATGTAATTTTATTTTAGTGCAATCATAGATATGTTTTTGTATGGTTTTTCAATAATACAAACATTAGATTTAAATCTAACAATATATCCTTTATCACATAATTGACTAATACTCAAAAGGTTATGCTTTAAACCATCAACTAACAATGCATCTTCGATAAGAAGGTTAGATTTGTTACCTATGGTTCCTTTGCCAATGATTTTACCCTTGTTGTTGTCTCCGAATGTGACATATCCTTCGTCTAGGCTAGTGAGCTTAGAAAAATAAGATGGATCTTCGGTCATATGCCTTGAGCATCCACTATCAAGATATCATCTCTTGCTCCTAGCTTGTGATGGTATATTTTTCTACAAAAAGAGATGATTTTTAGGTATCCATTTGATCTTGGGTGCCTCACAAATCGATCTACATAGCTTATCATATTGCGTTGAGTCATTTGAGGTTCTTTTAGGAACCCAAATCAATTTATGTGGACTATATTTCTTGAATGGACATTTGTACGTAATATGTCCAAGTTGCAACAAAAGTTGCATTTGGTGTGAGGTAATACATGCAAGGTATGACCTTTAATAAAAGTTGTTGGATTTTGATGAGAGCTACTCACAAATCCAATTCTGCCTTTCCTATGAATGTGACCCTTGTTGGCAAGGATCATGTTCAAGGACTTGCTACCAACCTCAAATTTCTTTAAGGTATCTTTGAGTAGCAAGTTTTTCTTTTGAAGTATTTCTAAATCATGGTATTTTGTGTAGGGAGCTAAGTTATTTTCATGCTCAATCTTTACTCTATCAAAATTGCTAATAAGCGAAGCATGTTCCTTTTTTAAAGAATTATACTTTTTCCTCAAAATTCTATATTCATCAAATAATTCATAAAAAACACTTAAAAGCTCATCGAAAGTTAAATTTGCGTCTAATAAACTTGTTACCTCATCTCCAATAGCCATTAGCGCATAGTGAGCAACTTGCTCGATGTTAGTTGGCTCCTCTTCTTGGGAAGCACTTGAGTCATCCCATGTAGCTTTGAGTGCCTTCTTCTTTGGTTACCTCCTCTTTGCTTGGGGACATTTACTCTTGAAGTGTCCCGGTTTCTTGCATTCATAGCATATCACTTGTTCTTTCTTTGGTTTAAATTTATTTTTAGTATTATTTTTGAATTTATTTCTTTTTATAAATTTTTTGAATTTTCTTATTAATAATGCCAAGTCTTCATCAAAGTCCTCATCACTTGAGTTTTCTTTCAAGTGGTATTCTTATGTTTTCAGTGCTATATCCTTCTTGTTCTTTGGAAGGGTGTCATCAAGCTCTTCATGAGCTTTGCATGTCATTTCATATGTCATTAGTGACTTAATTAGTTCTTCAAGAGGAAAATTATTTAGATCTTTGGCCTCTTGAATAGTCGTTACTTTAGGATCCCAACCTTTTGGAGGAGATCTTAAAATCTTATGAACCAGTTCAAAATTCAAGAAACCTTTACTAAGTCCTTTTAGACCATTGACGACATCCGTAAATCATGTGTACATGTCTCCAATAGTCTCACTCGGTTTCATTCGAAATAACTCATAAGAATGCACTAAAAAATTAATTTTTGACTCCTTCACTCTACTAGTGCCTTCATGAGTTATTTCGAGTGTGTACCAAATGTCAAAAGTCGTTTCACAAATCGATACTCGATTAAACTCGTTTTTACCTAATGCACAAAATAAGACATTCATAGCATTTGCGTTTAAAGTAAAAGTCTTCTTCTCCAACTCATTCCAATCATTCATTGGAAGAGAAGACTTTTGAAAACCATTTTCGACAACGTCCAAAGCTTAAAATCCATTGAAATTAGGAAGATCCTCATTCTAGTCTTCCAATATGTGTAATCCGTTCCATTGAACATGAGTGGATGTATAATTGAATGGCCCTCTAAGTTGCTGGCAAATATCATCTCTCTTAGGTTTAAAACCAAATGAGAGTGAACCTTGCTTTGATACCAATTGTTAGGATTAAGAGCGGCACTAAGAGGGAGGGTGAATTAGTGCAGTAGAAAATTTTTCGATTCTCATATAATATATTTTGTACGTTCGAAGGAAATTGATTCGGAAAGATAGTAACTTTAAAACATAAGAGAGTGCAAGTGTAGTGAAAGCAAGATGAGGAGAAGAAGCACTTTGCTATAAAATGAATTGTAGTTAAAGAAAATTGCTCAAAACAAAATGCAAACTAGATTTAGAGTGGTTTGGTCAACGTGACCTACATCCACTTTCGGATTCCTCCTCCGACAAAGTCTCCGGCGTCCACTAAAGGCCTTCCTTCAATAGGTAAAGACTGAACACCTCTTTATAGCACTTTCTCCTTTTTCCAAGTTTAGGAGATGAACCCTTACAAGTCTCACTCCTCTTTCTTAGATGGTTACAAGGCTAAGAGATGAAGGAGGAGAACTCTAACTTTTACAACACTTTAAAGCTCAAGAACTCAAGATCATGTCAATAGGTTTCGTGCCCTTTCATGTAGAAAAGGGTGTGGTTTTTATAGGCTCCAATGACTTCAAAAATGGAGCCAAAATGTATCTAATCTTGGATTTTCGGAGACCTAGCGGTACCACCGCCATTACTGGGCGGTACTACTGCCTAACACCTGACACTAGGCGGTACTACCACTCAGTCTGGGTGATACCACCGCCTGACAGAGCTAGGAGATCAAGCTATAGCGGTACCACCGCCTGACAAGGGCGGTACCACAGCCCAGAATTCCTGGGAGACTGAGTCTCCCAGGCGGTGCCACCACCGGCCGAAAATTTAGGGTCCTGGTTGGGCCTTGAATCCGGCCCAAACCAGCCCAACTTAGGGCCCAATTGATACCAAATTAAGTTAGTGGGATTACCTCTCAATCCTAACTTAATTTACACTCTAACTATGATAATTAAGACATGATTACTGCATTTTATGTTCCGGTGCGTCAATTGCTCTTCCGGCGAGCTTTCGGTGAACATCCGATGAACTCTCGGCAATGCTCTAACGGACTCCTAGCAAGCTCCTGGACTTTACGATGATCTTCTTGGCAAGTTCCAACGAGCTTCTATGGCAAGCTCTTGGACTTCTTGGTTGGTTCCCATAGAACTTTCGAAGAACATCCGGACTTCCGTCGAACTCTCGAACTCCCAATGAGATCTCGATCTTGACTCCGGCACAACACCTGCTTTATGTCTTACTACTATCGTAGTTAATCTTGTACACTTTTCTCAGCATATAGATTAGATCAAACAAATTACAATTGACTTCATCATCAAAATCCGAGATTCAATAATGGTAGTCTTCCGTATCATGGTTGTAGTCCTGGTGGAACCTGCAATATTTAGATTGATCCTTGTGAGTAGCCTTCAATGGGTTAGGTTGTCGCAAGAGGCCTTTCTCCCTGATCTGGAGAAAGATCTCAGTACAGGAAGTGTTCAGAGGTAGAGGCGGGGGCCTTGGGAGTGGCTGCTCGGGTCAATCGGGCCTCCTGCGGGGTTGCACTGGTGGGGCTGAAGTCGCTCCTCGGGCCTGTTCCATCCTCGGCCTCTTGTTATCCTCGTGCCTTCCCGCCATTAGAGCTTTAGCGGCGATGTACTAGTTGGCGTGTTGGAGCATCTCGGGAATGGTTGCGGGCGACTTTTCGATCAATGACCAGAAGAACCTTGAGGGTCTCAAGCCCATCAAAAACACCTGCATGATTAGAGAGGGATGAGCGTCTGGGAACCCCCCGGATTTCAGCTGCAAAGCAGGCCACGAATTATGAAAGCGATTCATCTTCGCGTTGGGATAACATGAGTAGGATGGCCATGGAAGGCCTGGGTCGCATGCTAGTCAGGAAGTTTTGCTCAAACTCCCTTACAAGCTGGTCAAAGGAAGAGACCGAGGATGGGTGTAATTGGCTGAACTATTCCCCATGCCGGTCCTTTGAAGGTAGTCAGGAACACCTGACACATCAGGGCATCAAAGGTGCCGTAAAGGGCCATTTGAGCCCGAAACGCGACGACATATTCCATGGGGTCGGAGTCGTCGTTGTACGTTTCTAATGCTAGGAGCATGAAGTTGAGTGGCACAGGCTTGTCCTGGATTTCCTGAGCAAATGGGGATCCACTCGAGTTGCCTTTGCTTGTCTCGTCGCTCGACTTCTGGAATTGACACAGGAACTCGTCTAGGCATCAGTTGACCACGGACAGCTAGACCCTGAATGAGTCATCTGCCGAGTCCTCCGATGATAAGGTATCGGGCTCGGGGGGGGGGGGAGGGTGGGGTGTTGGTGGGTTTGGAGCGACTCGACAAGGTGCGGGCACGCTCTACTCGGGGAGGCTTCTTGGGTTTGTTGTTTGCTCTCGGGCTTCTCCTATCCCGACTTATTCACTGCTCGGCCTCTGTTGTATCAGGTTGGTCGACGGGGTTGCTAACTGCACGATCTGCGGGATGAGTGACATAATTGTTTGCATCATTCTCGCACAAGGTTTGTACCTGCTTGGCCAAGCCGAGGAATGCCTCGGGCGAAATGACCAAGGGTCTTGCGATATATCCGGGGGAAGAAAGCCCTAGATCATTGAACAGGTGCCAATTGCGATCCAGCGTTGGGGCTGAGATGCCCCCGTCCTTGAGGACAGGGAGGGGCTGATCTCCAGTCTGAAAGGGGGGTGACTAGTCAGTGGATGTTGAAGAATTGATGCACCATGGCTGGTGGGTCAGCACGGCCTGGTCCACGAGTCGATGTCGGGAGTTCACAATCGGTAGGGGCAAGGCACTCCAAGGTACGACACGTCAGGATGCCGATGCCATCTGAGTGAAGGCGGCCCTTGATCGGGATACTGGCGTCGTCTTTGGGGAGGGCATCTCTCGGTCGGGGTGGTCGCACTTCGGGGATGGTCACGCTCCTGCATAGAATATGCAGGCCCTCGTTAGGGGTTTCCGACTTTGGCCTCTCAACGGTTAAGTTAGTGATTGGCTTCCTTTTTCTCTTTTTTTCTGTCTCACTCAGGCCAGGTCAAGGGCTTTTATACTACTATGCGAGGATCGACTATACACGGGTTTGACGTGGTGACCGATCCCTAAGTGGCAAGATGGTATCTTTGTGCGGCCACCGTCTCGAAATGTTCAAGCCAACCAAATTCCAGTTTATAATATTTAGGATTAGTTTAAGCCAATTGAGCCCTAACTCAGATCAGTTCATAGTAATTGAACTCTGATCTAAACTAATTAGGTTGATTTAAACCAATTGGTCAATTGTGGTTGATTCAGATCAATTTAGGACAACTCAAACTATGTTGGACCTATTCTATATGGTTCAAGAGGAATTAAACATGAATCTGATCGGTTTAGGACCAATTGGAGCCAGATCAGTTAGTTTTAATGATGACTAAGCCAACATAGCTAGATTTAGTAATAATTGGGCCAATTCATTGCTATTTAGAACAACTTAGCATCCACAGAGCTGGTTTATGCATGTTTCAATTGAATTTGACTCCGGTCTAGGCCCAATGACCCATAACTAGAATAAATATGAATCTTAGATTCTCGTGTACATTATTTTTCAGATTAGCATAATATCTGGAGCAATTGCTGGACGAATGATGGAGAGATGAAAAAAGTTATCTCTTTATATATTAGATTTTTATAATCATCTTAAATATTTGTGAAATTATATTGAAAAAAATTATATACATAATATATTTTTGAGTATAAATTTATGCAAGATACGATCTTCTTGGTGTACGAGTTAATTTGTATTAATACAGGACATGAGGAACATGTCTAAATAAAAAAAAATTATGGGAAGCTAGGTGAAGACACCAACATGCTGAGAGAGATATATCATATGCCAAAATAGATATGCCAAGGTAGGAAAATTGATGTATTCATGTGTCACTATATAACTCTACATATCTTATTAATATTTAAATGTAAGTCTCTCTCTATATATTTTTATCATATTAATTGGTTTAATTTCATTTGTGATATGAGGATGTGATACGTGGACAATCCAATAATATGTCAAATCCTATTCCAATGCATCGTTAGCGTGACACCTAAAATGAGTGGCCCATATAATTGATATGATGATATTAATTATAATGTCCAACAGTTTATGACTCCTCAAGTCGAAGTAATGATTGATAATATCACAAAATCCTCTTACAAATCAACTCTCATTTAATCCCGATGATTATTAAAGCCTATGTAGAAAGGCTAGATATATTAACTCACATAGAGCTCTTTAGATCCTTCAAATCCTAGCTTACTTTTTTTTTCAGAGTTATTAATTTAAATATCGGATAGATTTTAAACGTATATATCCTCAACATATAAATTTTTAGGATCCTTTTCCAAATCACTCATCTATCAAGATTATGATAGATTCGGACTGAAATCAAGATAAGCTTCGAATCCTCGGCATCACCAACTACCAAATTCTGCTTTAATAATTTATAATTTGACTAATTTTGTCAAACGTTGTATTTGTTATTGCTTTCTTTTTTTTCTCATCACTAATCATTCCGCTCGATCCGGAACGAAATCCCGGCCCGGGCCGGGTTCAATTGCTTAATCGTTGTCCCTCCCCGGACCGGGTCCGGATCTGGGATGAGCTCGTACCCGGATCCGGATTTCCCCAAGATGGTGACAGATCGCACGCGGTTAATTATGCGGGCATTGCTCGGAATTTATAGCTCCAATAGGGGGGCGAAGAAAAGACATTGCCCTCTCCGGCGTCATGGCTTCGTCGTCGCCACCGCCTGCGCAGGCCCCCGTTCTCTCGCCGCCGAACCCCCCTCGGCCCCAGCAACTCCCCCAGCCTCTGCCTGTCGCCGCCGTCAAATCCGAGGTTCCGGTTGCCGAGCCCCGAGATCCCCCCGCCTCAGTCAGTTCCATCCCGCTGGAACCGTCTCCCGCTGCGGTTGCCGCCTCGTACACCATCACCATCCCCAGCTGCTCCGGTCTGTCGACAACCAACCAAAGCCCTAGCTTTCACCTTCCACATGGTGGCTCTTCTGCCCCCAAAAACTCTAACTTGGTTCGTTTCCTCTTCGCCTAGGGTGGTTCTCTTGGGACCAGATCCACGACACCGAGCGCAGGGTCCTATCGGAGTTCTTCGACGGGAAGTCGGCTTCCAAGAACCCCGGGGTGTACAAGTACTACAGGGACTCGATTATTAGACGGTTCAGGGGGAACCCGTCGAGGAAGATCACGTTCACCGACGCCCGGCGGGGGTTGGTCGGGGATGTCGGGTCGATCCGTAGGGTGTTTGATTTCCTAGAAGAGTGGGGCCTGATCAACTACACGCCCTTGGCCAAGCCGAGCGCGAAGAAGGGGGAAATGGGCGATGATTCGGAGAAGAAGGAAACTCCTAGGAGGATCTGTTCCCATTGCAAATCCTCTTGTAACATGGCATGCTTCACCACGGATAAGGTATGCTGATTGATCACCAAGACCGAGGACCTTTCATTTGTACTCTTTCTAATACTTAGTTGGACGAGGACTATGATAGGACCCTAGCAGGGTTGGGTCATATTCAATCAAGAAGCAATTAATAAAACCTTGTGAGATTCTAATAAACCCTACCTAGCCGTCTCTATCCTATAAAGAAGAGTGGCTAGGGTTTATATTTGGGCCTTTGGGCTTTCTAGCCGTTGCCCCTTTTTACTGGGCTGGTTGGTTAGGGTTGATGGCAAAAGAGGTAACTCACTTAGGAAGCAGCTCTTAGGGCTTGGGTTTAGAGCCCTATATAAGTATGTAACCTTCATCTCTTTGAAAACAAGATTCATCTACAATTGCAATCATTTGGTCGACTTCTAGGAGGGTGGAACCCTTATAGCGTTTCAAGGATTGATCCCCTTCAAAGATCAATTTACATAGAATTCCTTTGGGGTTCTATCATCTGGTATCAGAGCAGCGATCTTGTTGCTTTTGCTGCCACCTTTGTTTTTCACCGCCAGCCAAGCAATTCTAATAATTGCTCTTGATGTCGTCATCTCCATCGTCAATCTATTACCATCATAGCCCTTAAACTCCACCAAATCATACCCTCAAACCGCACCTAAAACAGTCACAAAACAAGCCTAAACCGCAGCCCACGTCCACTAATCCACTAACCTGTTCGACCACCATTTCTCTCAATCGATACATGCCTTTAACCCGACAACAAAAAAGGGATCTTAACATTACAGATTTTGGGGCATATACTATGATATATGAGGAGGCAATCAATACTAAATTCGAAGCCTTTAAGACACGAATGAAACATAAGATTCAGACTCTCTTTACCGAACTCAGTTTGGGCCGACCACCAAGCCCGAAGAAATCACATCAAAGAGAGAGCTCTGACCGAAGAGATGATTTCCAAGAGAGGGGAGGCTCTATGATCGATCCCTACTATCCACGCATGAGGGTGGACTTACCTAGATGGGAAGGAGACCCAATTGGTTGGATCTCACGTGCGGAGCGATATTTTCGGTACCACAAAATCGTGGACGCATTTATGGTGGAAATTGCTACTATACATCTTGAAGGGGATGTCGTACAGTGGTTTGACTGGTTTGAACACACTCATAGAGTCCTCTTATGGCGACAATTTAAAGAAGGACTATTGATCCACTTCAGACCAACCGATTACGAGAACATTGACGGACAACTAGCAAAGATTCGACAAACTTTCATCATTCAGGAGTAACAAACCATGTTTGAAAGGTTATCTAATCAAACTCGTGATTGATCTGAAAACAACTATTGGAGACCTTTATTGGAGATCTGGGGAGAAGTTAAAGCACGACAACCGTACACGCTTATGACAGCCATCTCTTTCGCATGACTTCAAGAGGAGCGATTGAACCATGAAGTCCGGAGGACTAGGGTCGCCCCACGACCAGCAATACCGAAGCCCTCAGCCCCCCTACCGTCAACCGAGCCCCTGCACCAAAAAGGTTGACAAGAGAAGAGCTTCGGGAGCGATCTGCGAAGGGGTTATGTTGGCATTGTGACGAGCTGTGGAGCCGCAAGTATCGTTGTAAAAAAGGAAGACTTCTTGTGATTGAACCAGTAGAAGAAGAGGTCATTGAATATCTAGAAGAGAGCCTTGAACATAAAGAAGATGCGGAAGAAGAGCCACAACTGACTGACTTTATGGTACACGCGCTAGCTGGCTACTCAAACCTATAAACGATGAAAGTTGGAGGCCTTCTCAAACAACAACCGATCACTGTTCTCATCGACACGAGCACCATTAATAACTTCATAAACAATAAGGTTGCTGCTCGGATGGCGCTCCACATCGAAGGTTGCAGTAAGCTCGACGTAAAGGTCGCCGACGATAGAATCCTAAAGTGCGACTAAAGATGTTCGCAGGTGAAACTATTACTGCAGGACCAAGAAATTATCATCGACTTCTTCCTCCGACCAATTGATGACTATGAGGCCGTGCTTGGCATAAAATGGCTGACAACGTTAGGTGATGTCTCTTGGAATTTTTTTAAATTAATTATGAAATTATACTGCAAAGGCAAACAGATCATCCTACGTGGGAAGCGCGGAAGCAACGTAACCACCGTTTCGACCCAACGAATTGTCACGAACGGTCGTCGCGCACCCGCAACAACTCCGTTCAACGAACCGTTCGTCGCTCTCATCTACATGTACAGTTACTTGGCAGCCTGTTTTGCCTTGGTTTTGAGTCATTTTGCTTGTAAAAATGTAAGTTCGAACAAGCTACAGTGTTACAAAGCGACCGCTCACCGAACCGAGCAAAACAGGCCAAAACAGCTCCGTTTTCGTGTGCCGCGGGCTGATTTCTGGAATCTGCCTCCGCTCACCAAAACGTCAGCCATCTCAGTCCCTTAGAACCCCTCGGGTGGCACAGGGCTGGATGGGGCTTCGGTATAGTACCGGGCGTTGAACACTCATTCGTAAGTTCGCACGTTGCCTTGACGGGAACTTGTTGTCGCGCCCGGGACTCGGTGAGCAGCTATTTATGGGCTTGCAATTGTTCGTTTAACCTTCTAAAGCCCTTGTTTTCCCCCTCTCCCTCTTTTCTCTTGTGCACGCAAGGTGCTCGCTGAATTGCTTGTAAAGCTTCCACTCTTTTCGCGAGACGTCGGGACTTGTCCATCGCTCGTTCTTTCGAACTAATCAACTTTCTTTTTTACAAGTCCTTCGGGACCTGCGAGAGGTTACGAGTGGGCTGATCTTTGCGGAGCAATATCGCAAGGGCGAAGCGCGACTTCGGCAACGCAAGCTAAGTTCGCGTCTTGGCCGCAAGGGTGCCTCACGGCTTAGGCAATTCCAGCTAAGGCCGTGACATTGTGGTATCAGAGCGGGCAAGCACTTCGAGCGAGCAACGAAGGAACTTCGCAACTTCGCCATGGTAAAGCATCGTGGCGAATCCAACAAGATGGGGCAAGCCGGACCCTTGCCCCAAGCAGCCGCAGGTGGGCTGCATGTGCACACTCGCTCTCATGCTGTTGGAGCCGCTCAAGAGGAGCGCGACATCGAACATGATGAGCGAGAAGTTGGCTACTCTCCGCGAGCAGAGGAGGCGTAATCTGGAGCGCCAACTGGGAAAAAGAGTCACAAGGAGAGACTCACAACGGCGGAAACCCGCTTGGATGTTCTTGAAACGAGTGTGGAGGAACTCTACAATGGCTAACAAAGGCTTGTTGGGGTAGAGAGCTCGCAAGAGGAAGCGGAGTCCAGGATCGACAAGGTCGAGGCCCTAGTCGACCGACTGTCTGATGACACCAAAGACTCCGTGCAACACTTACAGGATGTCGTGGCGGAACTCACTTTAAAGGTGGCCATGCTCACACGGGCACTAAATGCGGGAGGAAGCAACACCCGCGTTGCACCACCACAAAACTTGAGGGCACCCGAGCCTCATGGTTATGGAGGGGCCCGAGATGTCAAAGAGTTCGAGAATTTTCTGTTCGACATGGAACAATACCAAAGTTTCTATAGCAACAATGTATCTGAACGGAGATGCGAAACTTTGGTGGCGAACCCGTTGGGAGGAGATCCAACAAGGTCGGTGTCGGGTTGACGCATGGGAAGACTTGAAGCGGGAGTTGAGAACTCAGTTCCTACCTGAGAACACAGAGTTTGTTGCAAGAAGAAAGTTGTGACAACTCCGCCAGAGTTCCACCATTCGAGACTATGTGAAATAATTTTCTGCACTAATGCTGGACATACAGGACATGTCCGAGAAGGACAAGTTGTTCAGCTTCCTCGATGGTTTGAAGCCATGGGCTCAACAGGAACTAAATCGAAGGAATGTCACCGATGTGGTCGGGGCAATTGCTGTTGCAGAAAGGCTCATCGACTTTGTTTCCTCTGAAGACCCAGGGAGAAGGAAATAATCTTCAGGTAATCGCCCTCCAAAACACTCTCGAGGGAAGGAGCTTGGGGGCGAACAAAAGAAGAAGAGTTCCCACAAGGGGCCAAGCCCGAAAGGCAAGGCTCCGAAACCTGGCGGATGCTTCTTGTGTGGAGGGCCATACATAGTGAGGGAGTGCCCACAAAAACAGGCACTCAATGCGCTAACAGCTTCCATCCACCGTCCCAAATCGGACAAGGGCAAGGCTATCGCCCTTAGTTCGAGTAGTTCTGAAGCCAGCAGCGATGATGAGGAGTTGCAAGGACCCCGGATGGGAGCCATGCGTTTGTTGAACGCCCTACGGGGTCAAGTGGGGGAGAACCCGAAGACAAGGCAACAAAAAACAGGAAGTGGCGAGCTAATGTATGTTGACATCAAGCTCAATGGCCAAACAACTCGTGCAATGGTGGACATGGGCGTTACCCACAACTTTATAGCCGATCGAGAAGCAAAGCGACTTGGGTTGATCTTGGAGAAGAGCCCAAGTCGAATGAAGGCGGTGAACTCGGAGGCCAAGCGAATCTTCGGGTTGGCGAAGGGAGTCCCCATCAAAATCGGGACATGGAGCGGGAACACCAACATGATGGCAGTGCCATTGGATGACTTCCAAGTGATTCTTGGAATGGAGTTTATGCACGCAACGAAGTTGGTGCCAATGCCGTTCTTGAACTCCCTATGTATGATGGGAGGCGACGATCCCTGCGTGGTTCTTGTCTCTCGGAGAGGAACCAAGGAACCGCAACATATATCGGCGTTGCAACTAAAGAAAGGGGTGCGAAAAGGTGAATTAACCTTCATGGCTGCGATGAAGCTAGAGCCACTTGACGAGAAGGCCATTCAAGAACCTGCTGTGGTGGCGAACGTCCTGAAAGAGTTCAATGACGTTATGCCACCCGAGTTGCCGAAGACTCTTCCACCACGCAGGGGCGTGGATCATAACATCGAGCTGGAGCTAGGAGTGAAGCCTCCAGCGAGACCACCCTACCGCATGTCCTCGCCAGAGTTGGCAGAACTCAGGAAGCAGTTAGGTGAATTGCTTAGCGGTGGTCTCATCCGTAGCTCTAAAGCATCTTTCGGAGCTCCAGTTCTCTTCCAGAAGAAACAAGATAGGAGCCTCCGATTATGCGTCGACTACCGAGCCCTTAACAAAGTGACAGTGAAGAACAAGTATCCCATCCCGCTCATCGCGGACTTGTTCGACCAGTTGGGCAAAGCTAAGTATTTCTAGAAGCTCGACCTTCGGTCGGGGTATTAGCAGGTACGTATTGCTGAAGGCGACGAAGCGAAGACTACCTATGTGACCAGGTATGGAGCGTTTGAGTTCTTGGTGATGCCTTTCGGCTTAACCAATGCTCCGGGCATGTTCTGCACTCTTATGAACCAGCTATTCAAGGAGTATTTGGATAAGTTCGTGGTCGTCTATTTGGACGATATCGTCGTCTACAATCAAACGCTCGAGGAGCACGTCAAACACCTTCGGACAATTTTCAAGGTTCTCAGGGAGAACACTTTGTTCGTGAAAAGGGAGAAATGCTACTTTGCTCAAACTGAGATCTTATTCTTGGGGCATCGAATCGGTGATGGCTCCATTCGGATGGATAAGTCGAAGGTGCAAGTGGTTGCGGAATGACGAACTCCAAAGAAGGTGCCAGAGTTGAGATCCTTCCTTGGTTTCGTCAACTACTATCGACGCTTCATAGCGGGGTACTCGAAGCGTGCAACTCCACTGATGAAGTTACTAAAGAAAGAGCAGCCTTGGAAGTGGTCTGATAAATGTGAAATAGCATTCCAAGATCTGAAAGCTGCCGTTATAGAAGAACCAGTGCTCAAATTTCCAGACTATGGAGAACCTTTTGAAGTCCATACAGATGCTTCGGACTTCGCTATTGGGGGAGTACTCATGCAGGAGGGTCATCCGGTGGCCTACGAGAGCCGCAAACTCAACGAGACCGAGCGGCGTTATCCAGTGCATGAGAAGGAGATGACAGCGGTGATCTCTACGAGTTTGGCGACACTATCTCCTCGGATCGCGATTTGTGCTGAGGACGGACAACATCGCTCTGAGCTATTTCTAAACTCAGAAGAAGCTCTCCCTAAAGCAGGCACGATGGTAGGACTTCCTGGCTGAATTTGATATGGCAATGGAGTATAAGCCTGGGAAGGCAAATGTCGTGACTGATGCATTGAGTCGGAAAGTGGAGCGTGTGAATGCCGCACAATTGGAGGGCGGAGGCCAAGCAAGTCAATTGCACTCCAACTTCCTTTCCAAGATCAGGGATGGACTGTATAGTGACCCCCAGGTAGTTATCTTGATGCAGCTCATCAAAGAAGGCAAGGTACGACGATTTTGGGTCCAGGAGGGACTCGTTTACACAAAAGGGAATAGGGTTTATGTTTCCCGAGTGGACAATTTGAGGCGTGAACTCTTAAAAGAGTGTCACGATTCCCTTTGGGCTGGACTCCCAAGCATTCACAGAATGTTGGCTCTCGTGGAGAGGGCCTTCTACTGCCGAAGATGGGGATTGATGTGGAGGAATATGTTCGAACATGCCTTACTTGCCAACAAGACAAGGTGGAGCAGCGGAAGCCGGTGGGACTTTTTGGAGCCATTGCCCGTACCAGAAACGCCGTGGGAGAGCATTTCCTTGGACTTCATATCAAGCTTGCCACTTGTAGGGAGACTCGGATCGATACTCGTGGTGGTCGATCGGTTTTCAAAGTATGCAACTTTCATTACTGCTCCCCTACACTGTTCAGCGGAGGAGGCGGCCAAGCTGATAATGAAGGATGTGGTGAAGTATTGGGGAGTCCCGCACAATATCATAAGTGATCGAGACGCTTGGTTCCTAGGACAATTCTGGACCGAGCTATTCAAATTGTTGGGGTCAAAGTTATACTTCTCTACAAGCCTCCACCCCCAGACGGATGGCCAGACTGAAAGGATAAACTCGCTCCTGGAACAATATCTTCGGCACTACGTGAGTGCCAACCAACGAGATTGGGTGAAGCTGTTGGACATTGCCCAATTCTCCTACAACTTGCAGCGGAGCTCTGCATCCAACAAGAGCCCCTTCGAGATCATTACTGGACAACAACCGTCGACTCCGCACACCATGGCCATTGGGTATACCGGGAGTAGTCCATCAGCCTACCATTTCGCAAAGGAGTGGCATCGAAATGCAGATATTGCGCGGGCTTACTTGGAGAAGGCGGCAAAAAGGATGAAGAAGTGGGCAGACTTGGGAAGGCGACCGTAAGAGTTCAAAGTTGGCGATTTGGTGTTGGTAAAGCTCCAACCAGCATCACTCCAATTCTTTAGGAACAAAGTCCACAAAGGATTGGTGCGCAAGTATGAAGGGCCCTTCCCAATTATCAGCAGGGTAGGCAATGTCTCTTACAAGTTGCAGCTGTCGGCGTAGTTCAAAATTCACAACGTTCTTCACGCTAGCAACCTAAAAGCCTACCACTCGGATCCGCAAGATGCTTCCTGAAGTGTTTCAACTCGGCTACCTCCCATCACAGCCTCCTACGAGAAGCGAGTTGAAACCATTCTAGCGGACCGCAAGATAAAGCTACCTAACGGAGCTGAGCAGACAGAATACTTGGTGAAGTGGCGAAAGCTTCCCTGAACTGAAGCTAGTTGGGAGCCTGAAGACGCCCTGCGACATGAAGAAGAAATCATCAACAACTACCAACAAGCGTCGACGAGGGCGTCGACAGTTTAAGTGGGGGAGAATGTCACAAACGGTCGTCGTGCACCCGCAACAACTCCGTTCAACAAACCGTTCGTCGCTCTTATCTACATGTACAGTTACTTGGCAGCCTGTTTTGCCTTGGTTTTGAGTCATTTTGCTTGTAAAAATGTAAGTTCGAACAAGCTGCAGCGTTACAAAGCGATCGCTCACTGAACCGAGCAAAACAACCCCAAAACAGCCCAAAACAGCTTCGTTTTCGTGTGCCGTGGGCTTATTTATGGAATCTGCCTCCGCTCACGAAAACGTCAGCCATCTCAGCCCCTTGGAACCCCCCGGGTGGCACAGGGCTGGATGGGGCTTCGGTATAGTACCGGGCGTTGAACACTCATTCGCAAGTTCGCACGTTGCCTTGACGGGAACTTGTTGTCGCGCCCGGGACTCGGTGAGCAGCTGTTTGTGGGCTTGTAGCTGTTCGTTCAACCTTCTAAAGCCCTTGTTTTCCCCCTCTCCCTCTTTTCTCTTGTGCACGTAAGGTGCTCGCTGAATTGCTTGTAAAGCTTCCCCTCTTTTCGCGAGACGTCGGGACTTGTCCGTCGCTCGTTCTTTCGAACTAATCAACTTTCTTTTTTATAGGTCCTTCGGGACCTGCGAGAGGTTACGAGTGGGCTGATCTTTGCGGAGCAATATCGCAAGGGCGAAGCGCGACTTAGGCAACGCAAGCTAAGTTCGCGTCTTGGCCGCAAGGGTGCCTCACACCTTAGGCAATTCCAACTAAGGCCGTGACAGAATGGAGAACGTTTTACACAAGACAAATGGTGGCTTTTTGATGCATCTCCAGCAGCAACCAGAGGGGAAGAAAATAGAAATTGAAGATTAAAATCTCGCCCAATTGCTTTCTGAATTTGTCGACATTTTTACTGATCCGCGTGGTCTTCTTTCTACTCGACAACATGACCATCATATTCCAATTCTTCCGGGCAAGCCACTAGCGAACATTCGGCTGTACCGTTATCCTCACCTCCAAAAGGATGAAATTGAAAAGATTGTAAAGGAGATGCTTGAAACAAGGGTGATTCGGTTAAGTTGCAGCCCCTATTCCTCCCCGGTGCTACTTGTACGCAAGAAGGACGGAACTTGACGGATGTGCATCGACTACTGAACTTGACGGATGTACCCAATACTAGTGATGGATGAACTTCTTGATGAGTTAAAAGGATCTCGAGTCTTCACGAAGTTGGACGTCCGATCCGGTTACTACCAAATTCGGGTATGTGAAGATGACATTCCAAAAACTGCATTCCGCACACATAACGACCATTATGAATTCTTGGTAATGCCTTTTGGATTCACTAATGCTCCTTCAACCTTCTAAAGTCTCATGAACGATATTTTTCGGAGCTTTTTTCGCAAATTTGTGCTGGTATTTTTTGATTATATTCTCATTTATGACCCTTCTCTTGAGACTCACTTTCAGCATTTGTGGGTTGTTTTGACGATCCTTCGGAAGAATACTCTTTTTGTTAAGTAGCCAAAATACAACTTTCTCCATAAAAAAATAGAGTACCTTAGGCACATAATATCAGAAGGAGTGACGGTAGACCTAACAAAAATTGAAGCAATGTAAGGCTGGCTGAAACCTACAAACGTGAAATTACTACGCGGGTTCCTTGGACTAACGAGCTACTATCAAAAATTTGTGAAGGACTATGGGAAGATCAGTGCACCTCTCACTTCTCTACTGAAAAAAGACGTCTTCCAATGGTCGGACAAAGCCTCCGCTGCCTTCGACGAACTTAAGGCAGCCATGACGACACCGGTGCTAGCGCTACTAGATTTCAGCCGACCCTTCATCATTGAGGCCGATGCATCTGGAGTCGGAATTGGAGCCGTTCTTATGCAAGATGGTCGATCGCTCGCATACACCAGCAAGGTATTGTCTCCCTCCCATAAAAAAAAATGTCAATATATGATAAGGAGATGCTCGCCATTGTGTACGCAATAATGAGGTGGAGACCTTACCTGATCGGCCGGCGATTTCAAATTAAAACCGACCATAGAAGCCTTAAGTACTTTTTGGAGCAAAAGATATCATCCCCTGAGCAACAAAAATGGGTAACCAAACTTCTAGGATTTGATTATGAAATTATTTACAAAAAGAGGAAAGAAAACGTTGTTGCAGATGCACTCTCACGGCTAACTGAGCAAGCTAAATTTTCAACCATCTCCCTTCCTACCACCGGCTTCCTCGAAGACATTAGGGAGGAATAAAAGAAGGATCCAGAGATCAGCAACATCATAAAAAAATCGGTGGAGGATCCAAGCGTAATAGCCCACTACACTTGGGATTTGAAGGATCTACGCTACAAAGGTCGCATTGCGCTTATACTCGACTCCCCTTATATTAAAATCATCTTGCACGAAATGCACTCCACACCTTCAACAGGGCACTCCGGATTTCTAAGAACCTACAAAAGAGTGAAGCAAAATTTTTATCGGAGAGGGATGAAAAAAATTATTTCTGAATATGTGGCACAATGTGAAGTATGTCAACAACACAAGGGTGAAACAGTGGCAAGTCCAGGGAAGCTACAACCACTACCCATACCGGACTCGATGTGGACTGACATCTTCATGGACTTCATCGCAGGTTTGCCACCTTCCAAAGTTAAAAGCACAATTCTCGTGGTGGTTGATCGACTTACGAAATATGCTCATTTTTGTGCTGTGCGAAATCCCTACACTGTTGCTAGTATTGCCCAGATTTTTATAGAAAATATTGTTAAACTGCATGGGATGCCAAGGTCCATTGTAAGTGATCGTGACAGGATCTTCACTAGTAAATTTTGGACTGAGTTATTTCAGTTACAAGGCACCAAACTCAAGATGAGCATAGCATATCATCAACAAACTGACGGCCAAATAGAGGTGGTGAATAGGTGATTAGAGATGTACCTTCGGTGTTTCGCTAGTGATCGGCCAAAGGAGTGGGCAAAATGGTTTTCCTGGGCCGAATGATGGTATAATACTACATATCATTCATCTACAAAATGTGCCCCATATGAAGCACTGTATGGTCGATCGACCCCTGTGATTCTAAAGTATATAATTGGCTTGGCTAAGGTAGATCAGGTCGACCAAGATTTAATTGACAGGGACAAACTCCTACAGCTGGTAAAGGATAATCTTTCTTCTGCTCAAGTCAGAATGAAGCAGCAAGCCGACACACGACGAAGCGAAAGAGAATTTCCAATAGGAGATTGGGTTTATCTTCGCCTACAGCTATACTAGCAACTCTCCATCAACACACGAGCCTAAATGAAGCTATCCCCACGTTTTTATGGGCCCTATCAGATCACAAAGCGTATTGGAGTCGTGGTGTACAGACTTAAATTGCTTGAGGATGCCAAAATTCACCTTGTCTTCCATGTGTCATGCCTGAAGCCCAAGTTAGGAGAACACGAGTCACCCCAGATCCAACTGCCCAACACCATTAAGGATGGAGTTATTCAAGCTCAACCACAAGCCATCCTCGACCACAGGATCTTGATGCATTGTCGACGTCCCTCTACTGAAGTACTAGTGCATTGGAATAATTTACCACTTGAAGACGCCACATGAGAATCATATGAAGAGCTGAAGACCCGATTCCCTGAGTTCATGGAACCTTAGCCTTGAGGATAAGGCTGATTTGGAGAGGGCGGGTTTGATAGGACCCTAGCAGGGTTGGGTCCTACTCAACCAAGAAGCAGCTAATAAAACCTTGTGAGATTGTAATAAACCCCACCTAGTCGCCTCTATCCTATAAAGAAGAGTGGCTAGGATTTATATTTGGGCCTTTGGGCTTCCTAGCCACCGCCCCCTTTTACTAGGCTGGTTGATTAGGGTTGAGGGCAAAAGGGGTGACTCACTTAGGAAGCAGCCCCTATGGCTAGGATTTGGAATCCTATATAAGCATGTAGCCTCCATCTCTTTGAAAATAAGGTTCATCTACAATTGCAACCATTTGGCCGACTTCTAGGAGGGTGGAACCCCTATAGCGTTCCAAGGGTTGATCCCCCTCAAAGATCAATTTACATAGAATTCCTCTGGGATTCTATCAGACTATACCAACTGGTTCTCACTATGCATTCGAACATGCTTTTTTTGCATATGATTAACTTCGAATATGAACTGAGCAACAGTTGAGTTTAAGAACTTTGATGTGCGTATATCGAAAGTTTCTAATGCCATTGATTTTAGATAATTAATTCTATTGTCTGTTTTCTTAGAGCATGGTTGCTCATTGCCACAGGGGTTCTTTCTCCTCTCTTTTCTTTTTTATTTCCTTGTGGGGGATGAGGGTTGAATGGGTAGATCTTAGGTATTTGAATGCTTTAAATTTCATATTCCAATATAATGAATTGAGTAAAAACTCATCAAAATTTTGAATCCATATTCCTTCCTGTCCATTTCATAGGCTGAGTTAGTATTGTTAGAACTCAATTTGTTGTTCAAAAAGTATATAAACGTTGATGTCTCTTGGTAGGTGTGAATATGTCTCGTCATATTTCTACAAATGAATACATTATCACCATCCCAGTATTTCATTTTGAAGAAATGCTTATTTCACTTGGCTTAGATTTGGGCATCTACAACCTTGTCCCTGTACTTACATAACTCCGTAATGTTTGGATGTCTTGATCTTTTCATCACTTAGGTAGCAGATCTTGAACTGCTGAGTATAAGGACATCTGAATCCTTTTCCCTGTACAGCTGTACTTGCATTTTAATTCTTAGACGTCCAATATTTGATCAACACTCTTCATCAAGTAATGTTTGTTCCTTCAAAAGGGCACTATTTACAGCATGGACCAGCTATTACACCAAATATCAAAGTATTCATGATTTCTAATGTATGCTTCGTGTGGCCTTTAAGATCAGGGCCATGTTAAAGTTAATCACATTTCAGAATATTCTCATTGAATCCGTTGTTTTTTCCACCAATAAAATTTCTGGAATTAAAACAAAATTTGCATGTATAGATAAGGTAGGACTGGTTTTCTTGGCCTCTTGAAAAATAACAAAGCTTAAGTCAGAGTGCATAATTGACTCTGCATCTGTCCAAAAATCTTTTATGATAAAACCAGTCAATGTTCCATGATGACCTACAAGTGTGGGATTCCATCTAAGCAATGCAGGAAAATATTGGGTGATGAGTTAAGATGAAATTTAAGGTCAGAAAAGTCTAGGAATTGAAACATTGGGGCACGTAATAAAAAATTAGCATCCATTTTATTGGAACAAAGAAGAATAGCACAAGGAAAAAAAAAGGAAGAGAACATGAGGTCATTAATCAGGAACAGAGAAGAATAACACAATGAAGGATGCAGTTTTTGGCTGCCTATGGTCATCATTAATCAGGAAAGGAGCTGGTATATATCCATACGCAAATGGATCCATGACTTCAATTTGTGTGAATATTTTTACAGTGAACTGATTATCAGAATTTTATATTTATATAAAACTTTTGATGCACAAATTGGAATGGCTGCATTGTCTATATTATATTTAGGTATTCAGTTTTCACTTGTTAGTGCAAGAAGAAATTAATCTTTACTATTGTGCTAAATTTTGCTATATCCAGGCAGATATTATCCTATGTGCACGATGCTTTGTTCGCGGTGACTATAGGCCTGGCCTCAGTTCAACAGATTTCAAAAGGGTTGATATCACTGAAGAAACAAAGGCAGATTGGACAGACAAGGAGACTATTCACCTACTTGAAGCCATTTTGCAGTATGGTGATGATTGGAAGAAGGTGGCAGAGCATGTTGGTACCAAATCAGAGATAGACTGTGTTGCTAGATTCATCAAGTTACCCTTTGGAGAACAGTTTTTGGGGCCTGAAGAAGTTGGTGAATATGGTAAGCCACACCAGAAAAATGACAAGGTAGTAACTGTACCTGAAGGGGAGAATGTTCCAGAGCAGAGTCTTTCGAAGCGGATGCGTCTCACACCACTAGCTGATGCAAGCAACCCAATCATGGCCCAGGTTTGCATGTCAACTTTGATGGAGGATCTTTTTTGTTTAACGAACTCGCATATTCGTATGCATACAGATAATAGCTAATATGCGCATTCAGGATCCAGTTTGAAATTATTCAGCTCAATGCTTATGAAAATTTTTCAGAGCATAAAGTAATTGGTGCTTACTAATTCTTCGGATTTCACTTTTCCTGTTTGTTCCTAAACTCACATCCATTTTGCATTTTCAGGTTGCTTTCTTATCTGCAATGGTGGGTTCAGATGTTGCCAAAGCTGTGGCTCAAGCTGCCATTTCATCATTGCATAAAGTGGACATAGCTGGTGGCATCAGTGCAAGTGATGATAGGCTTCAGTCTGCTGCCTCCAATGGAGCAAAGGAAGAAGGTACAAGCTGTATCTAGTGAGGTTTTGATTATTATTCTTTTATTGCGTTTTGGTAGACTGGGAGCTGTTTTTTAGCAAGTCCAAAATTCTGTTCATTGAATTTTGAGATCATGATAGTTGTTATGATAATATGAAGAGTATGATGATGTCCTTTTCTCAAATGCAAAATTCTGGTGCTTTATCTAATTTTGAGATCATGATACTTATTGTGATGGCATGAACAGTTTGATGCCCTTTATTTGTTTCAAGGGAATTTGATGTTTTTTTTTTGTAACTTTGGCGGTATTAACTGATACTGTTAATTAGCTTACCCTGATAATGAAGTAATATCATGCAGTTTTTACTTTGTATATATGAGAACTCCTCAATATTTCAATAAATCATCGGATCATAACTCAATTATGCATTGTGACATTCATGTGGGCCTTCTGAGTATGCTGTTTTGCTGTTGCAGTCTCATTTGAGAATCTTATCAGTTCTCCTATTTGTTAAAGGCTACAGAATTAAACTTTCTTCCTATGTAGAAGCTGTTGCTGCTTCAAATGGTCAAACTTCTTCTGATGTACTCAATGAGGCTGTGGCAGAGGCACAGTCTCAGCTTAAGAAGGAAGAGCAGGATGTAGAGCAATATCTATCTGACGTAGTGCAAGTTCAGGTAATCCAACATCAGGCTAAAGGTTTCTAGAGGACCTATTGTTTTGTTTTAGTTTGTTCGTCTTGTCCTGCTCCAACTAATAATGCTCAGTAAGATGATTTACATTTTTCTTGTTCAGATGAAGGAAATCCAGGACAAGATTGTACACTTTGAGGAGTTGGAATTGCTCTTGGAAAAAGAGAGGCTGCAGCTGAGGCACATGAAAGATCTTCTTTTTGCAGATCAGTTAGCCATCATGCAACATAAGATGCAGCTCTTGTCAAAAGGGAATGAGAAAGGGGAGAAGGTTAAGCAGACTAATCATGTTCCTTGATTGTGAAGCAAATCTTACATATTTTATATTATATGGTATCCAACCTCTCATCTCATTTTCTACGGCAGTAGGATATCCAACTAGAGTTTCATTGTGAATCTGCAGTTCCTTGTTCCTTTTAGTGTTCTACTTACTAAATCTCTTTCTTTCCTTTTTTTATTTGCTTTGTCTCTCACTCATGGATCTCCTGCAACAGTTGCATGAACAGATCACTTGTTCCAGCAAATTTTCTCTTCCAGTGTCTTTGTGTTTTGAGGGGAAGGAGAACATCCATCTCTGTGATGAACATTTTCATTTTGCATCAGATTTGCAGTGGCTTTAAGGCTTCATTTTGAGTAGGCACAAAAAAAACCTTATTCTCATGGAAAAAATCATAATGTTGTTTAAGACCACTGAAACTTATATCACCAGCATCTAATGTTATTTCAAATCCAATGGTGACTGAGTTACAAAGTAGTTGGTAACTTGAATCATAAAGAAATTATCTCAATTTTAAGTATAGTCTTTTTGCATGTATAGCGCTGTTGATTTTTTTTTGTTTTGCATAATGGCTCCTACAAAATGTCATTTGATTTACTTGAGGCAATTATTCAATCAAATAATATTGAACATATTTTTCATCTCTTCTTGAGAAATAAATAGGGTTTTTATTTTTTACAAAACTGTGATTAATTTCCTCCAACATCTCTGATTTTGAGGAATGTATGGAGAGAATTTTTTATTTTTAGTGAATAATGTTAACTGTGCCTTAAGATGGCAAAAAAAATAATTAAAAATTTAATTTTTCACTCTAATAAAAATAAAGTTTGATATTAATATCCTTTGAAATTTTAATTTTTGGGCACACATTAATTCTTTTTTTTTTTTCTCATTGAAGTCAAAATTAACATCCATCTGCTCTTAAAACTTTAAAAATCATAGAATATTGTTGAATCTTGAATTTTAAAAATAAAATCAATTGATGTGTTTGTGATCTAATCTGCATTCTGAGTAACGCAGGATTAGCTTCGATAAAGGCAAATTGATTGAAATAGGAGGAATCAGATGTTGGGTCGGAGTTGAACATGTCCAAAGATTGTACGTCGGGCCGGAGGATCGATCAACGTGTCGACAGAAGGATTTCGTGTCGTGAGTTCGGGCATCGGGCCGAAGGATCGGATATTGCGCCAAGGAGATCGAAAGTTGCGGGAGTTAACATGTCAATTGGGCAATACGTCGAAAGAGAGGACGATACACCGAAAGATCGGACGAAGCGTCGGAAGAACCAATGACATGTCGGATAATATATAATTCATGCTTTATAATAATTTATTTATATCGAGTTAGTTTATGTCTAATTGAGTCGGTATTTGGGTGAAACAATGCTAACTCAATTAGGGGCCAATTGATACCACTAGACTAGGTGGTGGTACCTCATAGACATAGTCTTACCGTGTCAAGCGGTGGTACTACCGCTAGACTAGGTGATGGTACCGCCTAGACACAATCTTCTAGATTGTGTCAAGCGGTGGTACTATCGCTAAATTGGGCGATGGTACCACCCAGACACAGTCTTCTAGACTGTGTCATGCGGTGGTACTACCAGATTGGGCAGTGGTACCGCCAAAGTGTTAGTGTGTCAATCGGTAGTATCGCCAGATTGGGCGGTGGTACCACCTAGTGTTAGACTAGCAAGCGGTGCTACCGCCCAATACTAGCGATGGTACCGCTACCCCCGAAATCTCGAAGATTTGAATTTTGGGTTCACCTTTTGAAGTCATTTGGGGCCTATAAATATCTCACTCATCTCTGCTCAGTAAACACACGAACTGAGAACATAAATTGAAAACATTATTGTAATCTTGAGAGTTCCCCTCATCTTCTCTAAAAGTGTAATTTCTATTTAAGGGAGGGTTGAGTGGTTGTAAATGTTATCTTCTAAACCTGTGAAAAAGAGAAAAGGGTTATAAGAGGGTACTTGGTCTTCGCCTATTGAAGGAAGACTGTTAGTGGATGCCAATGGCCTCAACGAAGGAGGAATCGAGAGTGGACGTAGGTCACGACAATCGAACCACTATAAAACTCGGTTTGTATTTCTATTTTGCTTTTCATTATAATTAATATTGCTTTAATTGCCTATTGCACTTATTCTAAGTCAAGCACGCCTTCAACATTTCCGACATGGGTTTTCATGAAATGAAAGTTTTTGAATCATTGAATTTTTTATCGAAGCAATAAGTATGAAGAGTTAGATTCACTTAAAAAGAAAAATGTATTATTACAACAGATAAAATGATTTTGATTGAAAATATTTTATGTTCAATGAAATTATGCTTGATAATTTAATGATGCATGATGATTTGAAGTAATGATGATTTGATCTTGATGACTTTTGTGATAAATCTTATTTTTCGACTTTAAATGGTGATGCATGTTTTTGTTTAGCATAAAAGACAAAGACATACTTGTATGAAATAAATCACATAAATTGAAACACATAAAAAAAGGAAATACATTATTCTTGAAAATATCTTTATCCCTAAAATTTTATCGAGCTTTCAAAAGGAGATTAATGAATCTATTTATGTTATTTTTATGAATCTGTTAAAAAAAAATTTTGATGATTTGATAAATTAAATTTGAATGAGTTTTATCTGAATCATGAACTTGATACTTGAGATTTTTTGAATCAAGATCCTTGATCTTCCAATATTTTTTTTCGTTATTTATTAAAGAGAAGTATTATACAAATGAATGATGATTTTTCTCTTGATTCCTCAGAATTATAACTTGAAATCTTTTATGAATCAAGATATCTGTTCTTGTATCATTTCTTCTTATTATTTAAGAGGATTTTTTTTATCATGATTTTTCTTGTGAATTCTAAGAATTATAACTTGACATTTTTATTATATGAATCATGATCTTGACAACTTGAGATTTCTTATACTTGAATCAAGATATTTTATTCTACTATGTTCCTTTTTGCTATTTACTAAAGATCAAAATAAATTATGTGTTTTGGTATTTACATGATCTCGGTTTCTCGATTTTTATGATCTCGATTTCTCGATTTTTATGACTTGAGTTTTCTTTATGAATCAAGATTATTTCCTAGCATTCCTACTATTTACAAAAGAAGAGATATGTTAAAAATGACTCATGGTATTTTGGTATTCATGATTTGATCTTTCATTTTTTATGATTGAAATATTAATGTAAATTTTTCTTGATATCTTATTTGTCATGACTTAAAAATTGATGTAAATGAAAAATACTTACAACATTGTATTACCCCCTTCCTTTTGACAATGATAAAGGGGGAGAAAGATTTTTAGCTTGTACATTTCAAGGATAAAAACTTGCTAGCTTGCACATTTCAAGGAGAAGAATTTGCTAACTTGCACATCTCAAGAAAAGCAAAAGTAACATCTCAAGAAGAAAAATTTATAAATTTGCACAACTCAAAATTGTTGGTAGCTTGTATGTTATAAAACTTGCATATGTTTACAACTTGCTAAGCTTGCATGTTCTATAATGAAGTAGAACTTGCATGTTTCAAAAATTGCTAATTGCACTTTTCCTTTTTTTTGTTGATGACAAAGGGGGAGAAGGTATGATGATGATCATGGTAATGAAATTTTATTATGTATGATGGTTTGAATGCAATACTTGAACTTATGATGTAAGTAATAATATGATATATTACATATAATTTATGATTGAAATTATGTCATATTGATAGGGGGAGTTTAGTTTAAATTCCGTCATCAATTGATTATCATTATAAAAAGGGGGGAGATTATTGAATCTTGGATTTTGATGATGAAATCGATTGATGAGTTTATGATCTAATCTGCATTTTGAGTGACGCAAGACTAGCTTTAATCATGGAGAGGCAAATTGATTGAAGCAAGAGGAATCAGATGTTTGGCTGGAGTTGAACATGTCAGGAGATTGGACGTTGGGCCGGAGGATTGGTCGATATGTCGATAGAAGGACTTCATGCCGTTAGTTCGGGCATTGGGCCGAAGGATCAAACATTGTACTAAGGAGATCGAAAGTTGTAGGAGCCAACATGCCGATTGGGCAATACGCCAAAGGAGAGGACGATGCGCCGAAGACTCGGACAAAGTGCTACAAAAATCAATAACATGCCGGACAACATATGATTCGTGCTTTGTAATAATTTATATAGATCGAGTTAGTTTAGGTCTAATTGAGTCGGTATTGGGGTGAAACAATGTTAACTCAATTAGGAGCCAATTGGGCCTGAATCAGGGTTGAATTGAGCCTATTGTTTGGCTTATTCAGTGTTCTATAATAGGGTCTAACGGTGGTACTACCCAAACTAGGTGGTGATATCGCCCAAACATAGTCTCCCAGACTATGTCTGGACAAACTATGTCAGGTGATGGTACTACTCAAACACAGTCTTCTAGACTATGTCGGGCGGTGGTATCGTTAGACTAGGCGATGGTACCACCTAGTGTTAGTGTGTCAAGCGGTAGTACCGCTAGACTGGGTAGTGGTACCACTTAATGTCAGACTGGCAGGCGATGGTACTGTCAGTACCCCGAAATCTCTGGGATTTAAATTTTGGCTCTACCTTTTGAAGCCATTTGGGGTCTATAAATATCTCACTCATCCCTGCTCAGTAAACTTTCGAACTGAGAACATAAATTGGGGAAAACATTGTTGTAATCTCGAGAGTTCCTCTCATCTTCTCTAAAAATGTAATTTCTATTTAAGGGAGGGTTGAGTGGTTGTCACAGTTATCTCCTAAACCTGTTAAAAGGATAAAAGGGTTGTAAGAGGGTAGTTGGTTTTCGCCCATTGAAGGAAGATCATTAGTGGATGTCGATAGCCTCAACGAATGATAAATCGGGAGTGGACATATGTCACAATGACCGAACCACTATAAGATTTGATTTGTATTTCTATTTTATTTTTTATTATCATTAATTTTACTTTAATTACTTATTACACTTATTTTTCAACATTTTTGACATAATTTTTCATCGAACAAAAGTTTTCAATTTATTGAATTTTTTTATCGAAACACTAATTCACCCTCTCTCAGTATCAAATTCAATCCTAACAAATATATGATGTCAGTAACGTTACTACGAAGGAACGAATGTTGATGAACAGGAAAGTTGTCATTTTGACCTTATACGTTGAAATATTGTCTATTTATCGAAGGAGATAAAATAAAACAGAGATAAAACCCATGGCGTTGGAATTGAAAACTAAGCATTTAATACTTTGGGGGCTATCCATCCCAAAAAATTCTTCCTTTCCTAATTATTTTTCTTGGTTGACGGACTATTATTTGCGTTGAAGGGTTAATTTTGATTAAACTAGATATTGAAATGGAGTACTCTCCATTTTCAGCAAAAAAAAAACTGTGTTAGGAGTCAGTGATCATATATATGGAAAAAAGGAGAAAAAAATAAAAAATTTTAATATATTGAAGATTTTCTAGTATAGTGATAGCAGCACGACCTGAGGTCGGGAAGAAAAGAAGAATTATATAATCTGAATATATTATTATTAATTAGGTTTTAGAGAAATTCTTTAAAAGTTCTCAAATATAACGAATAAATAAGATATATATATATATATAAATATAATAACAGTTTTTTAAGGACTTTTTATAACATATAAAAAATAAAAAAAATCATGTACCTGCGAGATTTGAAGTCCAATGTTCTAACAACTTAACCATGAGACAGTTGATATTACATTTTCAGATTTGTCTTATTTAAATTAAAAGTAATCAAAATGTCAAAAGAAGAGAAACGTAAGAATCAAAAGAAAATAGAGGAAAAAAGAAAAAAAAATCGAACTCGTGACTAATTTACATAAACACATCCCTTTTAGCTAATAGTGGAGGTGGTGGTGGACTGGGCCCATAATACTGGTGTGGGCCAGGCCATCAGATGATTTCCTGGTGATGCTGACCTGGTCCGACACACCAAAGCGGTTGACACGTCGCCAGTGTGGGAACCGAAAGGGCATGGCGTTGAAAAGCCGCAGGCTCGAGCTAGCGGTGACCAGGAGGAGGAGGATAAGGCACAACGATGATCTTTGTTGACGGCATTCCCTTATCCACCTCCCAAGTCCAGGTTGATCCCTACTCTGTTTTCCAATCTCTACCAAAAAAGAATCGATCGATCTTTTCCGCCTCTCTCCATTTCAGATGGTCCGGGGAAGTGAAATCTTGGCCGCCTTATTGGATCACCCGGCCGTCCTCTCCTCCTCCGATCGCCTCAAGGGCACCCCCGAGAAGAAGGTCTCCTCCGCCGAGCGGCCACCCCCCGGCCGCCTCGTGTACATCTTCCAGAGCGAGTACGCCACCGTCGATCCTGCCCTCGTCCAGGTAAATCGAAATCACCCCCAAAGGTGCCCCCTTTCTCCGATATTTCGACGATTCTTAGTGTATTTGTGCTTTTGGGTAGCTGGTGGGCACGGACGAGGCGACCACGTGCGTCGGCCTTGTGATCCGCTGCAGGAACACTGGAATGTGAGAGCCCCGTGTTGCTTTTCTCACTAGTCATTGCAGAAACATGTACGTGGTGTGCTGGTTCTGATGCGATCGAAGCATTTATGTTGCAGAACCTCCGTCAGCCATATGGATTTTCCTGGCGTCGTCGACAATGGCCTCGCTCAAATGCTATCATCTATTGCCGACAATGACGACGACAGCGACGAAGCTTCTTTCGATGTTTGCTTCGTATTTCGTATTCCATTTTCACTTTTGCCGTTGCTGGCCTTGTCGATTAGCTCCATTTCTGTGTTCATATGTTTTGTGCAGGTTCACCTCATCGGCGGCTTCGATGATGGGCCCAAAAGAGTTTGATTCATAATCTTGTCATCTCGTTTAAGGGTTCTTTTTTCATTCGATCGTGATGATGATAATATAGTAAGCCTCACAATTGTTATTTCTGCTTGCTGCAGCATCCGATCAATGCCACTGTATCGGAAAGAAAACAGAAAAAAGAAGGTTTTTCTTTGCCTCTATGTTCGAAACTAATAGAAGCTCTGCACAATAGCCAGCAAAAGTTTCATTTGCAAACGCTGTGTGTCCTCAGGCACAACACCAAACTAGACTCCTGTGGAAATGCTTGCCCCATCGTCAGTGGCTTTCTGGTAAGTTAATTGTGACAGTAAAACTTGAACATAGTTCAAAAGAGTCCATAAACCATTATACCTGTAAACATGGTGATGTGCATTTCGTTCTCTATGGAGTAACCTTGAAGTATTTCTGCATAAGCCAATTTTGACCAATTTACTATTACATGTAGCTGTCCAACGAAACTTTGAAACTAATCCACACTGATTGTGATGCTGGTCTTGGCACTTGGTGCACAAGCCTCTTCTTATTTAGGATTACCTGTTGTTACCATCACTTCTTTTATTTCTGCATGCTGCATAAGCCAAATTTGAACCATTTGCTATTAGATGTAGTTGCTCATGGAAGTTTGAAACTAATCCATGTTCGTCTAAATTCATAAAGTTTTCGCTGACATTGGATCACCTCTGTAATTGATTGTTCAGGTAGACACTTCATCTGATTCAATTATGCCTGCGAGCTTTGATAGAAGCTCAAGAGGTCCAGATGAGATCGTCAGGAGGATTCGAGTGTCTTTATCTTCTGATGATTCTAATTGGAAAGGAAGGCTATTAGATACTTATGACACCTGTCATGACAGATTTGAGATTGCTCCTTGCACTTGGTACATTCTTTTTATTCATATCATCCTCTTTTGACATATTATCCAATTGTCCGATGATACAAGCTAGTACAATTAATATACAGTAAGACATGTTTTACTGCCTTGTGTTATCCATATACAAGGATAAAAGTTTGCTTAAGATAGGCAGTGTAATAACAAAATTCTCTTGCTAACTATAATCTGCTAATGTGCAGATTATGCTAAATGAGAATAGTAAATCCATATATTATAATAGTGCTATAAAGTTATACTCCAGAGCTTCTAGTGGATCTCAAAATTTTATTTCGACTCCAAATAGTTGGGACATTGGGGTTTGTTGTTGTTTTTGTTTTCTATGCAGAATTTTGTGGTAGCTGATGTATCTTGCTAGTCATATGTGCCCAGCAAGCCAATCACGTGAGTGATTGCACGTGTGATGACCAAGAATCTTTTTACTTATTATATTTTGACATTTATCACTTTATATTGATTATTGCATATATGCATGTATATATTGTGATGTCTTTAGATTCGTGCAATGAGAATCGGATCGTGATTAGATCACAATAATGAGACGATTCACCTTTAAACACAGATCCTAAATAATCCCGGTCATAGGTTACTTGAGAGGGACATCGTGATAACCGGTGTGCTGTATACCCGTCCATATGATAGATGCAGTTGGTCTCATAGTTGCTCGTGTGGGGACACTAGGGATACAGTACAGGTGCTCATTGGAGAATGAGTTCATTGATTTATTCGCTTTTGGAATGTTGGATGGTTGATGATGTATTATTGTCAGACAGCGATTCCATAGTCCTAGTGGTGTATTTGATCCTTAGAGTTGAGACACCAAGAATGTCTTATATGAGTGCTCCACTCTTTGATACCAAACTTATAGGTTTGAATGTCTCAGATCTAGTGCAGTTGGTCATTGGGAGTGGCAATCGACCTTACGAGGACTATTGAGTGTCGATAGAGGATCTTCTACTCTCGGCGTCATGAGAGGAATATCCCATGTCTTCTTGCTTAGACAAATCCCTAGCTAGGGTCATTCGGGTTGAGAGAGAAAGAGTTCTCCGGGAGAATCCGATTAGAGCGAGACTCGAGTAGAAACCGTATGGGTCTGATAGCACCATGCTCGATATACAGTCTTTAGGATATTAGATTGATGAGGGACTATAGGTACATGGTTACTAAGGATAGATATGTACAATGGATTGGATTCTCCTGTATCGTCTGGGGACTACGGTGTAGTGGCCTAGTACGTCCGTAGTCGATGAGTCGAGTGAATTATTACAGGGATAATAATTCACTAAGTTAGAAGGAGTTTTGACAAGTATGACTCACGGCCAGTTCGATATTGGGCCTAGAGGGTCACACATATATGGTAGACATTGTGATTAGAGGTTCGGATATGAGATATCTATCGAAGCCCCTATCTTATTAGATATCCAATAAGCCCATGAATTATTGGATCCCATAAATGGATCCAATAAGTGCCCATGAGAGATTATTGGATAGAGATCTACTAATCTAAAAGGCTTGGGTAATTGGATACAGATCCAATCCCCATTAGGGGATGATCCATTAGTTTTGACAGGGGACCTCTATAAATAGGAGGGATTCAGAGCCTCATACGCTAGAGCCTTTGCTTGTCTCTCCTATTCTCCTCCCCTTCTTAACCTTAGAGCAGGCTTAGAGTTTTGAGGAGCGTCGTCGCAGCCCTGCTGTGTGGATCACCGCTAGAGAGGAGGTCGCTTGACCTCCTTCACCCTCTCCTAAAGATCTGCAAGGAAACATGGATATACGATCTCCCTATGTAACACAATCTACTCTATATACAGTTTTAAGTTTCGTGGATTTTGCGCACCAATCTTTGCACGACAACGAACATCTCTTTAGGAATAGGGGATTTTGTTTTCTTGTTCTTCCGTTGCGAATGTGATGTCGTCCCCAGATTTCCCAACAGTGGTATCAGAGCCAGGTTGTTTGTGCGAATGATTGGTTTTGAACTGCGTGTGTTGTGTTTTGAAGAAGCTTTTGACGTCAAAATCGTTGACGCAAAAGCGAGAAAGGGTCGCAACAGTGCTGCCCTCGATTTGCATACGTGCAGCGCAGTCGCAGGCAGGCAGCACAGGGGCTGCGTCTGCAGCAGTCGGCCGGTGGCTTGCTTGCAGCAGGCTTGCTGCCGGCGGGGCTGGCAGCCCGCGGGCAAAGGCGCCTACGACCGTTTCTCCTGCGGGGTGAGGCGCTGCAGGGCAGCGGTGCCTACCGTCGCGGCTCCCGCGAGCGAAACCCCCTCCCCCCCCCCCCCCCCCCCCCCCCGTAGGGGCGGTCGCCCGGCGGGACAGCATCGCCTGTCGGCGTTGCCCCACGGGCAGAACCGCCCGCGGAGGCGGTGGCGCCCACCTGCAGGGGCAGCGTCGCCAGCGGGCGTGCCGCTCGCAAGCGAGGGCAATGCCCTGCCCTTTGCCGCATAGCCCGCCGCCGCTAGGGTGGCGGCGGCGACGACAGCAGTAGGAAGGGAAAAGCAGAAGAAGGGCATTCTTGGGCAAAAAGATAGTTTTACCCTTGTGAATTTCAAAAATTCTAGTTATGTTTTTTTTTATCCAAATTATGAAAATGCCCTTAGAATTCAAAAAATTCCTTACATATCCCTGATTTGAAAATATTAATTAATTAAAAGGTTTAATTGATTATTATTTTTTATTATTATCTAGTAGTCCTATATGATAATGATTTATATATGTGATGTTTGATGTGAGGATGAGATGGACGATCATAGGGCATGGAGATGTACTGTTGCACACATAAATCTTGATGTGAGTGATTAGGCCTACTGGCTCGGGCCTGACCACATTAGATTGTGGTCCATGATCATCTGGTGTGATTGCTTATACACATACTAGATATGTATATATATTTGCATGCGATGTAGATATATATTAAATATGTATATGTGTGACATGTAATATTAGGAGACCAAATTATAGAAACCTCTCTCTCAATAATATTAAGTCGGTAAACGTGAGACAATTAGATTGACTCACATGGCCTTTTATCGTTATAGGTAGGAACCGATTCCCGGTGTAGGTTGAGTTGGTCGAGTCCCTCGAGGCTCACCTATATCGTGACTCGCTATCTTGCTTACGACATAGAGATATCACCGGTGACTTGAGGACATGGTATGCTTGGTCGAGTCCCTCGAGGGTATATTATCAAATCAGACTCATCTTGTAACGAAGGTGTTGACTTAACCGAGTATCATGGTTGATTCACGTGGCCTTCCATCGTTATATGTAGGAACCGATTATAGAAACCTCTCTTTATAATCTTAGGAGACCATATTAATATTAGGAGACCAAATTATAGAAACCTCTCTCTCAATAATATTAAGTCGGTAAACGTGAAGAAATTAGATTGACCCACGTGGCCTTCCATCGTTATAAGTAGGAACCGATTCCCGGGGTAGGTTGAGTTAGTCGAGTCCCTAGAGGCTCACCTATATCGCGATTCGCTATCTTGCTTACAACATAGAGATGTCACCGGTGACCTGAGGACATGGTATGCTTGGTCGAGTCCCTCGAGGGTATATCATCAAATCAGACTCATCTTATAACGAAGGTGTTGACTTAACCGAGTATCATGGTTGATCGAGTCCCTCGAGACCATGGTGATTCGGAGGCCGAACAGGACGAGAATCACAATGAATTGTGATCGGCAAGAGTTGCCTATCTTTTGGGCTTAATGTGATTAATCGAGTCCCTCGAGGTTACACTAGACGCTAATTGAATCATGATCCCCACTAAAGTCTGCCGGAGACTTTCGTTTCACGTGCTGGGGGTGTCGCATGACTCGCTAGTAAAATAGCGGGAGCATATTAAGATAGAAGCCCATATGTTGATTGTTTATTTCTTGCAAAATCTGCATGTTATTATTTTTGCTACATCTTTATTTTTAACAAATGTCGTATTCAAATCCCTTACATGGCATGCTTGATGTCAACTGCCTCATTAGTCCAAATTATACGGATTGGCTTCGCAAATTGAGAATTGTTCTCACGACGGAGAAAATCGCGTACGTCCTTGATACAGTGATGCCTACGCCCGAGGAAGGGGCAAGCGAGGATAAGATCGCTCTCTACGTGAAGTACATTGATGACTCCACTCTTGCTCAATGCTATATGTTGGGCTCTATGACTCCAGAGTTACAGAGACAACATGAAAAGATAGATCCAGATCCATTCTCCTACATGTTCGTAAATTGTTTGAGGAACAGGGAAGGACTCAGCGATATGAGATATCCAAGAGTTTCTTCTGCGCTAGGATGACTGAGGGGACACCAGTTCAGAACCATGTTCTAAAGATGATTGAGTGGATGGAGAAACTCACAGGTCTAGGAATGGTCCTAGAGGATAACTTGTGTGTGGACATTGTGCTTCAGTCCCTACCAGATTCTTTTTCACAGTTCATAATGAATTTTAATATGAACAAGCTTGAGGTGACTCTCCCAGAGCTCCTCAATATGTTGAGAGAGGCAGAGAGTACTATTAAGAAAGAGAAGCCAGTTCTCTACACTGGTGAGATCAGAAAGAAAAGAAAAGCAAAAAGTCCCTTAAGAAGGGAAAGGGCAAGGACAGACCATGTAAAGCAAAAGTTGCTAAGAAAAACCCAGCAAAGAACAAAGGCCAGTGCTTCCATTGTGGCAAAGATTGACACTGAAAGAGGAACTGCAAAGAGTACCTTGCAGAGAGGGCGAAACGGAAGCTTGGAGAAGCTTCAGGTACATTCATGATCAATCTCCAATTGTTAGATTTTTATGATAGTGCATTGGTATTGGATACCAGTATTGCTTATCACATCTGCAATTTGTTGTAGATTCTGGTAAAACCGAGGGGAGATTGGCGAGAGGAATATTGCATAAAGGTTTGTTTATGCCAGACACTACTTCACATATCATGAATGTAAGTGTGTCTAAGAGGAAACGAGATGATGTGAACAGTGCATACCTGTGACATTGTAGGCTAGGTCACATCCATGAAGAAAGGATTCAAAAGTTGCTAAATGATGGATATCTAGATCCATTCGACTATGAGTCATATGCCACTTGCGAGCCTTGCCTTCGTGAAAAACTGACCAACTCTCTATTTAGTGGAACTGGAGAGAGAGCCACTGAGTTGTTGGAACTCATACATAGTGATGTATAAGGACCCATGTCAACTCATGCCATTAGAGGTTACTCCTACTTCATTACCTTTACTGATGATTTCTCAAGGTATGGATATGTGTACTTAATGAAGTACAAGTCCGAGGCCTTTAAGAAATTAATAGAATATAAGAATGAAGTAGAGAACCAGACTGGAAAGAGTATCAAGACTCTTCGATCAGATCGAGGATGTGAGTACTTAAGTACAGAGTTTACTCAGTTCCTCAAGGACCATGAGATATTATCCCAATGGACACCTCCTTATACACCTCAGCTCAATGATGTGTCTGAAAGGAGAAATCGTACGCTATTAGACATGGTACGACGCATGAGTTTTGCTGACCTACCCATCTCATTCTAGGGATATGCCCTAGAGACCGCAGCTTACCTTTTGAACAGAGTTCCAACTAAGTCGGTAGTATCTACACCATATGAGATATGGAAAGGGAAGAAGCCCGATCTTAAGATTATTAAGATTTGGGGCTGTCCTGCCTACGTTGAAAGACAACCCCGATAAGTTGGAATCGAGGACAGAGCGGTGCAAGTTTGTGGGATACCCCAAGGAAACTTGTGGGTATTATTTCTATCATCTTGAGGACCAAAAGGTCTTTGTAGCTAAGAAAGCAATGTTCCTTGAGAAGAAACACATTCTTGGCGGAGACAATGAGAGCATGATAGAGTTGAATGAGGTTGGAGAACCTAGCTCAAGCACCACTCTACAGCCCGAGTCTGTTCAGGTACCTAACACACAAGTTCCAACTTTGCGTAGGTCCGACAGAGTATCCCATCCTTCTGAGAGATATGTGGGACATATTAGAGGAGAGGATGTTGAGGATATTGATACTCAAACCTATGAGGAGGGTATTATGAGTATAGATTCCGGGAAGTGGCAAGAAGCCATGAATTCTGAGATAGATTCTATGTACTCCAACAAGGTTTGGAACTTAGTTAATGCGCCCGAAGGTATTGTACCCATCGGTTGCAAATTGATCTTTAAGAAAAAGATCGGAGTAGATGAAAAGGTAGAGACCTATAAAGCAAGGTTAGTGGCTAAGGGGTATCGTCAAAGGCAAGGTGTTGACTATGACAAAACCTTCTCACCCGTGGCAATACTAAAATCCATCCGAATTTTATTGGCTATTGCAGCACACTATGATTATGAGATCTAGCAGATGGATGTGAAAACTACGTTCCTCGATGGGAACCTCGAGGAGGAGGTGTATATGATACAACCTGAGGGATTCGTGTCCAAGAACTTCCCAGATAAGGTGTGTAGGTTGCTTAGATCCATTTATGGACTAAAGCAAGCTTCCCGAAGTTGGAACATAAGATTTGATGAGGTAATCAGATCTTATGACTTCGTTAAGAACGAAGATGAGCCTTGTGTGTACAGGAAAGTAAGTGGGAGCGCTCTCACCTTTTTGGTGTTATATGTGGATGACATCCTAATCATTGGGAATGACGTAGGAATGCTATCCACAGTAAATGCTTGGTTATCTAGACATTTCTCTATGAAGGACTTAGGGGAAGCATCCTATATCTTGGGGATTCGAATCTATAGGGACATATCCAAAAGGATGCTTGGCTTGTCCCAATCCATGTAATATAGAAACTATTATCAAAAGGTTTGGTATGGAAAATTCCAAGAGAGGTCTCTTACCGATGAGACATGGGATATCGCTTTCTAGGAGTATGTCCTTAAAGACTCTAGAAGAAAGGGCGAACATGGATATGATACCTTATGCCTCAGTGATAGGGTCTATCATGTATGCCATGCTATGTACTAGGCTTGATATAGCTCATGCTCTGAGTGTCACGAGCAGGTATTAGGCGTATCCAAGCTTGGAGCATTGGAAAGTAGTAAAGTGTATCCTTAAGTACTTGAGAAGATCTAAGGATCTTTTACTAGTATATGGAGGTAGTAGCCTCAAGGTTGAAGGCTACACAGACTCGAGTTTTCAATCTGATGTCGATGATAGCAAGTCGAATTCGGGGTATGTGTACACCTTGAATGGAGGAGCAGTGTGCTGAAAGAGTTCTAAGCAAGATACTACTGCTGACTTGACCACAGAGGCGGAGTACATTGCTGCATCAGATGCAACAAAGGAGGGAGTCTGGGTGAAGAAGTTCATCACAGATTTGGGAGTCGTGCCGGATAGTGAGGAGCCGATTTCCTTATATTGCAATAATAATGGGGCGATTGCTCAAGCGAATGAACCGAAGTCTCATCAGAAATCTAAGCATTTTTGAGGAGGTTCTACCTTATCAGAGAGATCGTAACCCGACGAGATGTAGCAATGGAAAGAGTTCCATCTAAAGATAACATTACAGATCCACTAACAAAGTCGTTGTCTCAGATTGTCTTTGAGCGTCATAGGGGTCTGATGGGGATCAGACACATAGGTGATTGGCTTTAGGTCAAGTGGGAGATTGCTAGTCATAGGTGCCCAACAAGCCAATCACGTGAGTGATGACACGTGTGACTTGACACAGAATCTCTTTGCTTATTATATTTTGGCATTTATCACTTTATATTGATTATTGCATATATGCATGTATATATTGTGATGTCCTTGGATTCGTGCAATGGGAATCGGATCGTGATGAGATCACAATAATAAGACCGATTCACCTTTAAACACAGATCCTAAATAATCCCGGTCATAGGTTACTCGAGAGGGACATCGTGATAACCGGACAGACTGGTGTGCTGTATACCCGTCCATATGATGGATGCAGTTGGTCTCATAGCTGCTCGTGTGGGGATACTAGGGATATAGTTCAAGTGGTCATTGGAGAATAAGTTCATTGATTGATCCGCTTTTGGAATGCTGGATGGTTGATGATGCCTTATTGTCAGACAACGATTCCATACTCCTAGTGGTGTATTTGGTCCTTAGACTTGAGACACAAAGGATGTCCTGTATGAGTGCTCCACTCTTTGATACTAAACTTATAGGTTTGAATGTCCCAGATCTAGTACAACTGGTTATTGAGAGTGGCAATCGACCTTACGAGGGCTATTGAGTGTCGATAGACGATCATCCACTCTCGGCGTCATGAGAGGAATATCTCATGTGTTCTTACTTAGATAAATCCCTGGCCAGGGTCATTCTGGTTGAGAGAGAAAGAGTTCTCCGGGAGAATTCGATTAGAGTGAGACTCGAGTAGAAACCGTATAGGTCTGACAGCACCATGCTCGATATATGGTCTCTGGGATATTAGGTGGATGAGGGACTATAGGTACACGGTTACTAAGGACAGACAGGTCCAATGGATTGGATTCCCCTGTATCGTTTGGGGACTACGGCGTAGTGGCCTAGTACGTCCGTAGTCGATGAGTCGAGTGAATTATTACAAAGATAATAATTCACTAAGTTAGGAGTTCTGACAGGTATGACTCACAGCCAGCTCGATATTGGGCCTAGAGGGTCACACACATATGGTAGGCATTGCGATGAGTAGAGGTTCGGATATGAGATATCCGTCGGAGCCCCTGTCTTATTGGATATCCAATAAGCCCCTGAATTATTGGATCCCATGGATGAGATCCAATAAGAGCCCATGATAGAGATCCACTAATCTAAAAGACTTGGGTAATTGGATGCAGATCCAATACTCACTATGGGAGGATCCATTAGGCTTTGATAGGGGACCTCTATAAATAGGAGGGATTCAGAGCCTCATAGGCTCTAGCCTTTGCTTGCCTCTCATATTCTCCTCCCCCTCTCCACCTTAGAGCAGGCCTGGAGTTTTGAGGAGCGTCATCGCAGCCCTGCTGTGTGGATCACCGTTAGAGAGGAGGACGCTTGACCTCCTTCACCCTCTCCTAAAGATCTGTAAGGAAACACGGATATACGATCTCCCTAGGTAACACAATCTACTCTATATACAGTTTTAAGTTTCGTGGATTTTGCGCACCAATCTTTGCACGACGACGAAATCTCTTTGGGAATAGGAGATTTTGTTTTCTTGTTCTTCCGCTGCGTATGTGATGTCGCCCCCAGATTTTTCAACATATCTGACTCTAATTAAAATATCACTCTTGTTTTTAGTAATTTGATATCAAAGGAGTCTTCAAGGTTTATACATTTGCCAATGTGAAAAGATGCTCTGGTAAAAACTTTGTGTTGTGTTTATATTGCATAAAGATGCCTCATGATATGGCTAAGGATACAAATGTTTCTACAAAAGAATAAGTTTCCATTAATGTAAAGCATTATATTAATTGTGAGCGAA